>NC_137967.1:24253994-24373994 GCF_963924665.1 Micromys minutus
CTATTTGGATTTCTGTGAGCATCTTATATGTTTGTGATCATTTTTTTTTTTAGGTTAGGGAAGTTTTCTTCTATAAAGATATTTACTGTGCCTTTCAATTGCTATTCTTTGCCCTCTTCTATACCTGTTATCTTTAGGTTTGGTCTTCTCATTATGTCCTGGATTTCCTGCATGTTTTGGCTTAGAGTCTTTTTAATTTTTGTATTTTTTTTCTGGCTGTTATTTCAATGATTTCTATGTTACCTTCTGCTCCTGAAATTCTTTCCTTCATTTCTTATATTCTGTTGTTGATGCTAGCATCTAAGATTCCCGATGTCTTTCCTGGGTTTTCCAATTTCACAGCTGTCTCCTTTTGCTTTTTCTTCATTGTTTCTATTTCTGTTTTCAGGTTCTTCACCTGGTTGTTTGTTTTTTTCTTTAGCTTTTTAAGTAATTTCTGTTTCCTCTTTAAGGGCTTCAATGTGTTTCCATGCATACTCCTGGTTTTCTTGTACTTCTTTAAGTGTATTATTTATGCACATCTCAAAGATCTCTATCATTGTGAAGTATGATTTTTAAGTCTAAATCTTGTTTTTCTGAAGAGTTGGGATATCCAGTATTTGCGGTGGTGGTAGAACTGGGTTCTGATGTTGCCAGGTTGTCTTGGTTTTTGTTTCTCATAGTCTTATGCTTGCCTCTTGCCATCTTGTTATGGGTGATGCTAGGTGATTTTGTTGTTTCTTACTGGAGCTAGTCTTTGTTGTGGGTTTGTGGGCCTGTGGTCTCCAGGGGAGACTGTTTCTGGGTGTTCCTCTCTCAAGTTAGGTTGTGAATTCTAATGACAGAGCTAAGTCCTGATGTACCTGGGCCAGGTCTGGCCATGGGCCAGAAGTGTGCACTCCTGGGCAGTACTGCTGTTTTTACATTCAGAGTTCTAGGTAGCCTCTCCTGGGGTAGAACGAGGACAGAAACAGTTGACTCACACTTTCACTTAGGATAGAAAGAGCTTCTGCAGCTATTTTGACCTCCCAGAGACCTCCAGAAGTAAGGTATTTAATTCTGGTGTTTAATGCATTTCAAATAGCAAGCTAAGCTATTGAAATTTGACAAAAATATGACATAAAAGAGAAGAAAAAATGGAAAAAAGTCAACAATCCATACTAGTAGATACATGATCCTATTTAAAAGAAACCACATAATATACTGGAAAATATTCAGACCTACTTAAAATTTCTGGTTACAAATCAATACAAATGACAACAACCTCAATATATACCAATATGTATTACCAGAGTAAAATATTAATATATATATATGACATTTTAATAGGTCCCACCAAAAGAATACCTAAAAATAAATATACCAAAAAATATTTTCAAAAACACCTATTTTTTAAAAGCTTTAGTTGGCTATTTTATGTATTTACATTTTAAATGTTATCTCCTTTCCAGGTTCCCTCCTCCCATCCTCCCTTGCCCCTCCTCTATGAGGATGCTTCCACTCCTACCCACCCAGTACCAACTCAACACCTTGCATTTTTCCACCACTAGGGAAATGAATCTTTACAGGACCAATGGCTTCTCTTCCTATTGATGCCAGACAATGCCATCCTCTGTTTCATATGCATCTGGAGCCATGGGTCAGTCCATGTCTCCTCTGTGGTTGCTGGTTTACTCCCTGGAAACTCTGGGGGGTAATGTTGGTTTATATTGTTCTTCCTATAGGGTTGCAACCCCCATTAGCTCGTTTAGTCCTTTCTCTGAATACTTCATTGGAGACCCCGTTCTCAGTACAATAGCTGGCTACAGGCATGTGTATCTGCATTTATCAGGCTCTAGCAGAGTCTCTTAGAATACATCTAGATTAGGCTCCTGTCAGAATGATCTTCTTGGCATCCACAGTTTTATGTGGGTTTGGTGACTGTACTTTGGATAAATCACCAGGTGGGCAAGTCTCTGGATGGCCTTTACTTTAGTCTCTGCTCCACATTTTGTCTCCATATTTACTCCTGTATTTGGGTCCCCCTTCTAAGAATGACTGAAGAATTCACACTTGTGTCTTCCTCCTTCTTGAGCTGATGTGGTCAGTGGATTGTATTTTGGGTATTTCAGAGCTTTTGAGCTAATATTCAATTATCAGTGAGTACATGCCATTGGTTTTCTTTTGTGACTGGGTTATTTCATTCAGGATAATATTTTATAGTTCTATCCTTTTGCCTAAGATATTGACGAAGTCACTTTTTTCAACAATTGAGTAGTACTTCATTGTGTAAATGTACCATATTTTCTGTATATATTCCTCTGCTGTTCTTTTCAGTTTCTGGCTGTTATAATTAAGGCTGCTATGAACATAGTGGAGCATGTGTCCTTGTTCTGTGTTAGAGCATCTTTTGGGTATAGGCCTATGAATTGTATAGCTGGAATCTCAGGTAGCACTATGTCCAATTTTCTGAGGAACCATCACACTGATCTTGAGAGTGGCTGTATCAGTTAGCACTCCCACCAACAAAGGTAATGTTCTTCTTTCTCTCCATCCTTGCCCGCCTTTATGACTAGTGTGATGTATAATCACAGTGTCGTTCTGATTTGCATTTCCCTGATAACTAAGAATGTTGAAAATTTCCTTAGTTGCTTCTCAAACAATCAATATTCTTCAGTTAAGAATTCTTTCTTTTTCTATGTACCTGATTTTTAGTGGGGTTATTTGATTGTCTGAAATCTTGAGTTCTTATATATATTAGATATTAGCCTTCTACCAGATGTAGGATTGGTAAAGATTGTTTTTATAATCTGATGGTTGCTGTTCTGTCCTATTGGGAATGTCCTTTGTCTTTCAGAAGCTTGGCAATTTATGAGGTCCCATTTGTCTATTCTTGATCTTAGAGCATAAGCCATTGGTGTTCTGTTTAGGAAAATTTCCCGTGTGTCCATATCTTTAAGTTTCTTTCCCACTTTCTCTTCTATTAGTTTTAGTGTACCTAGTTGTATGTGGAGGTCCTTGATCCATTTGGACCTGAGATTCGTACATGGTAACCAGAATGAATCAATTTGCATTCTACATGCTGACTGCCAGTTGAACCACCACCATTTGTTGAAAATGCTACCTTTTTTCCATTGAATGTTTTAGCACCTTTCACAAAGACCAAGTGACCATAGGTATGTAGGTTCATTTAATGGTCTTTACTTCTTTTTCACTGATGTATCTGACTGTTTCTGTGCCTGTACTATATGGATTTTATCACAATTCCTCTGGAATACAGATTGAGCTTAGAGATTGTGAGTCCTTCAGAAGTTCTTTTATAGCTAAGGATATTTTTTCAATATTATTTGTTTATTGTTATTCTAAATGTATTTGCAAATTACTTTTTCAAACTCTATGGAGAATTGAGTTTGAATTTTAATGGGAAATGTATTGAATTTGTAGAGTGCTATGAGTTTTGAACATTGGTGACAAATGCTCAATATAATTATATCAAACTGAATTCAAGAACACATCAAAAATCTCATCCATCATGATAAGTAGGCTTCATCCCAGTGATACATGGATGGTTAAATATATGGAAATCCACTAATGTAATCTATTATTTAAACATATTCAACAACAACAAAAAAAAAACATGAACATCTTATTAGATGCTGTAAAAATATTTGACAAAATTCAACACACCATTCATGATAAAAGACTTTGAAATATCAGGAATTCATGGACCATACCTAAATATAGTAAAAAAATATATATATATATATATATGCAGAAAACATGTAGCCAGCATCAAACAATATGGAAAGAAACTTGATGCCACTTCACTAAAATTAGGGGCTAAATAAGTCTGCCCACTCTCTCTATACCTATTCAATATAGTACTAGAATTCCTAGCCAGAGCAATTACACAACAAATGGATGCCAAAGAGATACTAATTAAAAAGAATGAAGTCAAATTTTCACTATTTGCAGATGATGTGATAGTATACTTATGTAAGCCCAAAAGTTCAACAAGAGAACTCCTAAACAACTTCAGCAAAAAGGCTGAATATAAAATTAATTCAGTCAAACCAGTAGCCCTCCTCTACTGAAAGAATTCTCCAGCTGAATAAGAAATTATAAAAATTACATCTTTTAAAATAATCACACATAATATAAAATACCTTGGTGTGATTCTGACCAAGTAAGTAAAAGATCTCCATGGCAAGAACATCAAGTCTTTGAAGAAAAAAATGATCAAAGAAGATCTCAAGGTGGAAAGATCTTCCATGCTCATGGATTGGCAGGATTAATATGGCCAAAAATTTTGATCCTGGATGACTTTGTGATCGATAGATATTGACCTGAAGAGTGGATATGTCTATATCCAATCTGTTACCTTGTATAAACATTGATGTTAAATTACTCTAAAGCTGAAAGGCAATGTGGTGGGAGAAAGGGTTATATGCTATAAAATCAAAAAGTAGACAAAAAAAAATTGTTTATTCAAATGAGAGTAACAGGACAGATATGTCCTTAAAGTAAAAGGATTTTAAAGGAGATCCAGGGACACAGGCCTGGTGAGAAGGCATTCCTGAGTAGTCAGGGGACAGAGAGATCTCTCCCAGGGGCACAAAAGTGCATCCCCTCTTAATTCAGGGAACCAGAAACCCGGAAATGGGCTGTCTGTTTCCCACCAGCGGCCTTTGGGTCCAAAAGAGGAGCCCAGACCACCTGCCACCAGGAGCAGCAGAGATCCAGGGACACAGGTCAAGTAAAGGGAGAAGTGAGAACCAATCACTGACAACAAGACCACAAACAATGACAAAAGAGGAAAGCGAAAGAATATACCCCAGGGAAACCAATACAACCTGGCAATACCAGAAGCCAGATCCCCCATCACAGCAAACAGAAGAATGCTAAACACTTCAGAAAGAGAAGACTCAGACCCGAAATCTTCCCTCAAGATTCTGATAGAGATCCTTAACCAAGAACGGGAGTGTAGCACGCCCTACTTCTCGCCGGCAGGAATAAGCGTGCAACAACAGGATTCTTCTGTAAACAACCTTTATTGTACAACACTCTGATCAGGGAATTCCCACATGGAAGAAAAATGCATTGCTTATGTATGCCTAAGAGACTTGTGTTGATAACTGATTGGTGCGTCCTCCAGTAGCTCATTAGCATGCCCCTAGAGTGGGCTGTGATATATGTGGCACATGCACACTAAGTCTCTTGGCTGGGCAATAGCTCTGTTTACTGAGTCCTTGGCGGGTAGCAGGCGCCATGTTTGGGTGTGGCACAAATGGCTCTCTACACGGGAGGAAAAGCATAAAGAATGAGAATCTTTGAAAGAAGAAACAAGAAAAATATTCAAAGAACTAAAAGAACTAGAGGAAAACAGAAGCAAAGAGATGAAGGAATGGAAGAAGAAATTTAAAACGGAAATGGACACAATAAAGAAAACAATAAAAGAAACAACCCTAGAGGTAGAAAACATAAAAAAAAAAAAAAATCAGAAGTCACAGATGCAAGCATTTCCAACAGACCACAGGAAATGAAAGAGAGGATCTCAGGGGTGAAAGACAACCTAGAAAACATACACAAAACAGTCAGAGAAGATGCAAAAACCAAAAAGCTCCTAACCCAAAACATTCAGGAGATCTAGAACATACTGTCCTGCGCAACCCTCTCGCCAGCAAAAATGACACGGCACACGAATAGGATTCTACTGCGGTAAAACTTTAATGCATCTCGAGAGGGAAGCATAAGCTTGAAACAAGTGAAGACGAAGACCCTGAACTATCTAGTCCATCCCCTTATATAGGAATCAGTCCTAGCCTTGGACGTGGAGCCCCCTGATTGGTTGAAACTCATCAGGCCCTATGACACCAGGGGAGAGGCAGAGCTCAAGGAGGGGAAAGTTACCCAGCGCGTGCGCACATGACTTGTTTACTGCTAACTCCAGCCGGATGTCAGCGCCATCTTGTAATGGAGAATGTGCAGGCAGCGCCCCACAACACACTGAGAAGACCAAACCTAAGGATAATAGTAATAGAAGAGGGTGAGGAATATAGACTCACAGGCACAGCAAATATCTTCAACAAAATCATAGAAAAAAACCTTTCCTATCCTTAAGAACGAGATGACCATGAACTTACAGAAAGCCTACAGAAGTCCAAATAAATTGGACCGGAAGAGAAACTCCCTCTGACACATAATAGACAAGAAGCCAAGTGCTCAAAGCAAAGAAAGAATACTAAAAGCAGTAAGGGAAAAAGGTCAGGTAACATAAAATGCAGACCAATCAGAATCACACCCGATTTCTCAACAGAGACTATGAAAGCTAGAAGAGCCTGGACAGACATCATGCAGAACCTAAGAGAGCACAAGTGCCAGCCCAAGCAGCTATACCCAGCAAAACTCTCAATCACCATAAATGAAGAGATCAAGATATTCCAAGACAAAACTAAATTTACACAATATCTGACCAGAAACCCAGCACTACAACGAATTATAGGTGGAAAACCCTATACAAGGAGGGAAACTATATCCTAGTAAAAACAAGAAAATATGTAAGCAAGAAAACCAAAAGAAAAAAGACATACAGGCACAATTCTACTTCTAAAACCAAAAATAGCAGGAAAGAGCAACCAATATTTCTTAATATCTGTTAACATAAATAGACTCAATTCCCTCAATAAAACAGATATAGGCTATTAAACTGGATACATAAACAGAATCCAGCATTTTGTTGCATACAGAAAACTCAACTCAGAGATAAAGACAGACACTATCTCAAAGTAAAAGGTTGGGAAAAAAACATCCAAGCAAACAGCCCCAAGAAGCAAGATAGAGTGGCCATTCTAATATCGAATAAAGTAGATTTAGAGCAAAAAAAGTTATCAAAAAAGATAAGTAAGGACACTTTTAACTCATTGAAGAGAAAATTTGTCAGGAGTAATTCTCAATCTTTAACATATATCATCCAAGTACAAGAGCACCTAGATTCATAAGAGAAACCCTAAAAGCTCAAAAACTACATTGCAAGCCACACAATAATAGTGGAAGAGGTCGTTGTAGAGGCTGAGAAACTGGTGGGTGGGAGACCTGGGCTGCCAGGGAGCAGAGAGATCTCTGCAGAGTGCACACAGAAAGTGCACCCCCTGCATTGCCCTGCCCTCCCGAGCCTGATCCAGCGACCAGAAACAGAAAGTTGGAACTTCTGTTACCACCCAACGACTCTGAGGCATAGACCAGGGCTCGGCCCATCTGACACCTGTTCCAGGGGAGATCCAGGGACACAGACCAGATACAAAGGAAAGGCAAGAACATATCACTGACAACAAAATGGCAAGAGAAAAGCAAAAGAGTATATCCCAAGACAATCTAGCAACACCAGAACCCAGCTTTCCCATAACAGAAAACATCGGAATTCCAAACACTCCAGAAAAAGAAGACACAGACCTGAAATCATACCTCAAGATGCTGATAGAGATACTTAAACAAGAAAGGGAGGAAAAGCAAAAAGATTCAGAAGCTTTTAAAGAAGAAACAAGAAAAACACTCAAAGAACTCAAAGAACTAGAGGAAAACAGAACCAAAAATAAAGGAGTGGAAGAGGGAAATTAAAACAGAAATTGACACAATAAAGAAAACACTAAAAGAGATAACCCTAGAGTCAGAACACCAAAAAAAGAAATCAGGAGTCACAGAAGCAAGCATTTCCAATAGATTACAAGAGATTGAAGAGAGAATCTCGGGGGCAGAAGACAACATTGCAAACATAGACAAAACAGCCAGAGAAGATGCAAAAAACAAAAAGCTCCTAACCCAAAATGTCCAGGAAATCTAAGACACAATGAGAAGACCGAACCTAAGGATAATAGGAGTAGAAGAGGGAGAAGAGTATCAACTAAGAGGCACAGTAAATATCTTCAACAAAATCGTAGAAGAAAACTTCCCTACCCGCAAGAATGAGATGACCATGAGCATAAAAGAAGCCTGCAGAACTCCAAATAGGTTGGACCAGAAAAGAAATACTTCCAGACACATAATAGTCAAAACACCAAGTGTCCAAAGCAAAGTAACAATACTAAAAGCAGTAAGGGAAAAAGGTCAGGTAACATATAAAGGCAGACCAATCAGACTCACACCCGATTTCTCAACAGAGACTATGAAAGGTAGAAGAGCCTGGACAGACATCATGCACTCCTTAAGAGAGCACAAGTGCCAGCCCAAGCTGCTATACCCAGCAAAACTATCAATCACCACCGATGGAGAGACAAAGATATTTCAAGACAAATCAAAATTCACACACTATCTGACCACAAACCCAGCACTACAACAAATTATAGGTGGAAACCCCAATACAATGAGGAAAAATACAGCCTAGTAAAAACAAGAAAACTCCTAAGCAAAAAACCAAAAGAAGTAAAAGACAAAGACACAACTCAACCCAAAAAAGCAATAATGGCAGGAAACAGAAACAACTATTCCTTGATATCTATTAACATAAATGGTCTCAACTCCCCAATAAAGAGACATAGACTATCAGACTGGATACATAAACAAAATCCAGCCTTTTGCTGCATGCAGGAAACTCATCTCAGTGACAGAGACAGACACTATCTCAGAGTAAAAGGGTGAAAAAAAAACTTCCAAGCAAACAGCTTCAAGAAGCAAGCTGGAGTGGCTATTCTAATATCAAATAAAGTAAATTTCCAACCAAAAGTTATCAAAAAAGATAAGGAAGGACACTTTTTACTCATTACCTGAGAAATCTGTCAGGAGGAACTCTCAATCCTTAACATATATGCTCCAAATAAAAAAGCACCCACATAAAAGAAACCCTACTAAAGCTCAAAAAATACATCTCACCCCAAACAATAATAGTGGGAGACTTTAATACCCCAATCTCACCAATGGACAGATCATGGAAACAGAACCTGAACAAGGACACTGCAAAACTAGTAGAGACTTTGAAACAACTAGAATTAATAGATATATACAGAACATATTATCCTAAAGTAAAAGAATACCCCTTCTTCTCACCAACCCATGCCACCTTCTCGAAAATTGACCACATATTTGGACACAGAATGAGGCTCCATCGATATAAGAAGATTGAAACACTCCCATGCATCCTCTCAGATCACCATAGTCTACGACTGGTCTTTAACAACAACAATGACAACAAAAAAACCCACATACACATGGAAACAAAACAACGATCTGTTAAATGATAGCAGGGTCAAAGAAGAAATAAAGAAAGAAATTAAGGATTTTCTAGTATTCAACGAAAAAGAAAACACAACATACCCAAACCTATGGATGCAATGAAAGCAGTATTGAGAGGAAAACTCATAGCCCTAAGTGCTTCCAAAAAGAAACGGGAGAGAGCCTACAACAGCAACCTGACAGCACAGCTAAAAGCCCTAGAACAAAATAAAGCAAATAAACCCAAAAAGAGTAGATGGCAAGAAATAATCAAAAGTAGGGCAGAAATAGACCAAATAGAAACAAAAAGAACCATTGAAAAAATCCACAAAACCAAGAGCTGGTTCTTTGAGAAAATCAACAAGATTGATAAACCCCTAGCCAGACTAACTAGAGCGCAAAGAGAGAGTATCCAAATTAACAAAATCAGAAATGAAAGTGGGGACATAACTACTGAAACTGAGGAAATTTAAGAAATCATCAGATCCTACGACAAAAACATATACTCCACAAAGTTGGAAAATCTGGAGGAAATGGATGAATTCCTAGACAGATACAAGATCCTAAAGTTAAACCAGGACCAGGTAAACCATCTAAATAATCCCATAACACCTAAAGAAATAGAGCCAATCATCAAAAGCCTCCCAACCAAAAAAAAAAAAAAAAAAAAATCAGGTTCAGACAGGTTCTGTGCAGAATTTTATCAGACATTTACTGTGGACATAACACTAATACTCTCCAAACTATTCCATAATATATAATCAGAAGGACTATTACCCAATTCATTTTTTGAGGCTACAATAACCCTCATTCCTAAACCACACAAAGACCTTATAAGGAGAGAGAACTTTAGATCAATCTCACTTATGAACATTGATTCAAAAATACTCAACAAAATCCTTGCGAACCGAATCCAAGAACTCATCAAAACGATCATTCACCATGACCAAGTAGGCTTCATCACTCAGATGCAGGGATGGTTTAACATAAGGAAATCCATCAATGTAATCCACCATATAAACAAACTCAAAGAACAAAATCACATAGTCATCTCACTAAATGCTGAGAAAGCATTTGACAAAATTGTACACTCCTTCATGTTAAAAGTCCTGAAAAGAACAGGAATCCAAAATCCATACCTAAAAGCAATATACAGCAAACCAACAGCCAACAGCAAACTTAATGGTGGGAAATTTGAAGCAGTCCCACTAAAATCAGGGACTGGATAAGGCTGCCCACTCTCACCCTACCTATTCAACATAGTACTGGAAGTCCTGGCTGGAGCAATTCGACAGCAAAAGGAAATCAAACGGATACAAATCAGAAAGGAAGAAGTAAAAATATTACTCTTTGCAGATGTCATAAAAGTGTACTTAAGTGACCCCACAAATTCCACCAGAGAACGCCTACATCTTATAAAGAAGTTCAGCAAAGTAAATGGATATAAAATTAACTCAAACAAATCAGTAGCCTTCCCATATTCAAAGGACAAACATGTGGAGAAAAAAATTAGGGAAAAGATACCCTTCACAATAGTCACAAAAGCTATGAAATATTTTGGTGTGACTCTAACTAAGCAAGTGAAGGACCTGTATGACAAGAAATTCAAACCTCTAAAGAAGGAAATCGAGGAAGTTCTCAGAAAATAGAAAGATCTCCCATGCTCATGGATTGAAAGGATCAACATTTTAAAATGGCCATCCTACCAAAAGCAATCTACACATGCATTGCAATCCCCTTCAAAATTCCAACACAGTTCTTCTTTGAGTTGGAAAGAGCAATGTGCAATTTCATCTGGAATAACAAACGACCTAGAATAGCGAAATCCATCCTCAACAGCAAGAAAACATCTGAGGAAATCACTATCCCTAACCTCAAGCTATATTACAAGGCAATTGTGCTGAAAACTGCATGGAACTGGTACAGAGGTAGGCAAGTGGATCAAGGAAATAGAATAGAAAATCCAGAAATGAGCCCTCATGTATATGGTCACCTGATTTTTGACAAAGGATCTGCAAACATTCAATGGAAAAAGGACAGCCTATTCACCAAACGGTGTTGGTCCAACTGACACTCAGCATGCAGAAGAATGAAAATAGACCCTTTTTTATCTTCTTGTACAAAGCTCAAGTGTAAGTGGATCAAAGATCTCCACATTAAACCTGGTACACTGAAATAATTAGATGAGAATGTAGGGAAAACCTTAGAACACATAGGCACAGGAGAAAATTTTCGGAAACAAACACCAATGGCTCAAGCTCTAATGTCAAAGATTAACAAAGGGACTTAATGAGATTGCAAATTGCTGTAAGGCTAAGGACATTGTCAAGAAAACAGAACGGCAGCCAACAGAATGGGGAAAGATCTTTACCAACTCCACATCAGATAGAGGCATAATTTCCGAGGTATACAAAGAATTCAAAAAGCTAGACACCAGAGAATCAAACAACCCTATAAAAATTGGGATACAGATCTAAACAAAACGTTCTCAGTTGAGGAATATGGAATGGCTGAGAAACATCTAAGGAAGTGCTCAGCATCCTTAGCCATCAGGGAAATGCAAATGAAAACAACCATGAGATTCCACCTCACAAAAGTCAGATTGGTGAAGATCCAAAACTCATATGACAACAGATGCTGATGAGGTTGTGGAGAAAGAGGAACACTTCTCCACTGTTGGTGAGGTTGTAAACTGATACAACCACTCTGGAAATCAGTCTGGCGATTCCTCCGAAAATTGGACATAGTACTACCTGAAGATCCAGCTCTTCCACTTCTGTGCATATACTCCAGAGACACTCCAATATACAACAAAGATACATGCACCAAAATGTTCATAGTAGCTCTATTTATAATAGCCAGAAGCTGGAAATAACCCAGATGTCCTTCAGTAGATGAATGGATACAAAAATTGTGCTACATTTACACAATGGAGTACTACTCAGCTATCAGAAACAATGACTTAACCAAATTCTTAAGAAAATGGTTGCATCTAGAGAATATCATCCTGAGTGAGGTAACGCAATCAGTCACAAAAGAACAGATATAATATGCAGTGACTGGTAATGGGATACTTAACCCAGAAAGCTCTGAACACCCTAGAAACTACTCACAGACTGTGTAAAGTTCAACAAAGTAAAAGAATATATTTTAACTAAAATAGAACTGTATCACATCCCCCTTTCTTCCCTAAAGCCCCTCCTAGTTTTCTCCTATCCCCTCAAATTAATAGCCTGTTTTCCTATATTATTGTTACATATACACATATGTGTATGTATATCCCCACAAATACTTAATTACAAACTTAAAAAATGTTTTCGATAAAATAAAAAAATAAAAAAAGCCGAGGATCAATACTTATATTTAAAGGCACTCGCTGCGGAAGCATAGTCAAAGCATTGCCAGAGAAATAACAAACATCCAACTAAACAACAAAAGGACATCTTGACCATATCATCAGAAGCAATGTCTGCCTCCTTGAAGCAAAGTTAAAGCCCTGTGTACAACAAAAGATGTTATTTTATCAAGCACACAGCCTATAATACCTCAGAATATCTCTTCTACTTTCTAGTCAAAAGTGAGGTTGATGCACTGTAGAAGGATCTTTTCCTAGGATACAATACAAACGGGCAGAAAGTACTTTTCAAAAGTATGCAGCATATTTTCCTATCAAGGCAGTGTAAGTTACAAATACTTTCAGAGTCTATTGCACATCTAAAAATTATCAACTTCAAGAAAATGGGCCACAGCAAATGCTGACAATGATGCGGTGAATAAAAGTATTCTCATTTGATAATGGAATGACATAAAGGACTTTGTTCATTAAAGAAATATCTATAAAGTTATCTAAAAAGATAACAGTGTAATGCAGCTATATTATTTCTTGGTATATTTTTCCCAAACTGGGAGATAGACCACAATATCCATATGTTTGTATTAAGACAAAGTAGTTATAGGATGTGAAACTGTTAATAAGATCAAATGATGCTGAAAAAAGATCTGTTGAAGAATCAAGGGGAATGCAATAGGCCATGTGTTTCATTAAAGTAAAAATTATTAAGAATTAAGATGAAGGAGAGATGATGTCAGAGAGATTGAAAAGTTTAAAAGAAGAACTAAAAAGGGTAATTTTTGAAACGTCATAATAATATCTAATATGTTTACTAATTAAAATTGTAAGAAAAATTATGCCAAAGTAAAAATGATATATCATTTCATATCAAATTTTGCTATTTAATAAGAAAAGTTCTTATATACAATGCAATGTTAACAATTTACACTCAATTTTTAAAATTGACATGTTTCTTGTTGTCTTATTTGTCTTCTATAAGAACTTTTGTATACTGGAAGGACAGGATTGAACCGGCGTCTCAGGCATGAAAGAGAAGCACTCTGCCACTGAGCTACATTCTTCCTCATTCTATACAAATTTTATATCTGAGAGATTGTAGAAGAATGATGTTTAATCCTTATTTCCTCATGATACAGTGGATTTTTGCATGAAGTAGAGTTTTATTTTACTTGCAGATCATGGCATGAATGTATATTCCTCTGTGCTTTATTGAGTATATTTTAAATCGTAGTGATTTGCTTCCTAAAAGCAGTGCATTTGTTATGTTATTTCTTATATCTTATTAATTTTATTATTAACATATATTTCTGAAAGAATTCATTGCATATAGAATACTTTTCCATATGAGTGAAGAATTGCTACTTTATCTACTAATTCCTGCTCTTGGTATGAGTAAAAAGGATCGGAAATCAGAGGCACCTCCTTAGTTTGTTACAAAACAAAATCTTTCAAAGCAACTGAAAAATACAATCAATTCATAGATTCATCAAAAAAAAAATTTAAAAATACACACGAAGATATGGAGCAAACGATGTAATAGCATCTATACTTAAAAAGAAAAAATTTCAGAACTTTACAAATTGGAAAGTAGAATAACAGAGAATCAAATTATTCAAGGCATTTATGGTGGGATAGAGATGTAAACCATGGCATGTCCAGCTATTGCAAGGCCCTGCGTGTGATCCCAAATGGCATAAATAAACAAAAATGAAGAATCTAAGTAAATCTTACCTTGAAAAACTAAATACTAGTGAAAGACATTCAAAATGAGATAGAGACAAGGTGAGAAAAATGGAGACACAGAGATGAATGTCAGAGGCTAAGCAAAAAAGGAAGGAGAAAATGAGGTGTTATCAATGACAAAAGAGCCTCAGCAGCAGCCAATGGAAAGAACAGGACTCACACAGTTTAGCAAAGACAGTCTACTTTGCCCTGCATTGGAAATACCCCAATTTCATAAGAAAGCCCCTTCAAATTCCTACTTCATGAAACATACCAGAGTCCCTGTGTCCTATCTTCACTGTGATCTGAGTTCTCTCTCTCTTTCTCTCTCTCTCTCTCTCTCTCTCTCTCTCTCTCTCTCTCTCTCTCTCTCTCTCTGTCTCTCTCTCCTTCCCTTCTCCCCTCTTTCTTCCCTCCCTCCCTTCCTTCCTTTCCTAATGTCTTCCTACCTTCATCTCCTCTGTATTTCCTTCCAATAGATCTCTGAAAAAAATTCTTAATATAAAATTTAAGTACAATCACAAATAACAGAGGTAAGTGGAAATAAAGTAAGATGCTTCCATGTCACAAGTGTGATTTCTCCAAAACCTGCTTTCTCCTGTCTTAGTCCTGTTAGTCCAATGCTATGGTCACTCACCTCAGTGCTGAAGGACACCATTATGGTGGCTGTGACCATTAGAAGTGAGTTTCTGCTGAAACTGTGGTAAGACACTCTCCTACACATAAGGTTCATGATCTCATGGAACCCTTTCCCACAAGATGGGTCACTTTACTCTCAGTCCTAGAAACATGATGACATCATCTCCACAAGAATTTGAAGTAACTGCCAAACACATTGGTCTTGAGTTAATGTCAGAAAAGAAAGTAGAACAGAACAGATAGAACAGATTACATGAAGAAAACCAAGGAATCAGTTAGCAATCAAGATGGAACTTTTCTGTCAGTCTTTGAAGTACAAAGGGTATAGCGGAGGCATTCAGAAGGAACAGGAATTCATTGTTATTAAATTATAAGCAAATTGAATGGCATTGCCTCTCAATAGTCTTCCACTATCATCCAACATCCTAGGTAGTTTCAGCATCTCAAAATTGTTTGCTTTCAAAGACAAGCAGGAAAAACAGATAAATAACCGAGTTGCCTATTAGTGTGCCAAACCAGATCCTGGCTGCAAGACTCCCTCAACACTGCAATTCTGCATACTGTTCCCCTAAGTAATACCCTTGACATCTGGGTTAAATCTTTCTAGACATTACCTTTAGTTTCCTTCTACCAGCTTCTTTTTCCTAGAATCCCGAACATTTTGTCCACGAGACATTAGATTTTTGTTTCTTCTCTGTCTGGCTTCTCTTGGTTCTTCTTGAGGAGTGTTTTCCCCTTGATTCTCTTGATTGTCTTTCCCCTGTGTTCAGCTCTTCTGTTGGTCTTCTTTATTTTCCTCTCCTGACTAAGTTAAGTGTACTGACCATTTCTATTGCACGGCGTTCTGTCGGTGCTCTGGACTCTTCTAGGTGCCTATGGCTGTTCTTCCTTTTGTAACTACAATAAATCTCTCCTCTTCAAGCATACCTCGGTATGCCATGTCCACATTTGATTTACAAAATGTCAGGTACTAATTGATATAGGAGAAGGTGCATTGCATTCTCCAGGTCAAGGTTTTGAAATAATTAAGCCATGTTGTGTGTGTCACTCTTTGTTGGCTTCATGCAGTAGAGAAATCCATTTATTGCATTAAAGAATTTATATTGACAGTCGTTGACTAGATGCTGTTAGTGCCTGCTCCCATTGATGATTTCTGACCATGAATAAAATATACTTTCCTACAACTGTCTCATCTGTAGTTGAAGAACTGAATTCGGAAACAAGAATGATTGCTGTCATTGCAGAGAATGCAGTTGAGATCACAGAAACCACTTGTTGGTTAGCAGCTATCCCAGGCTTTCCTAAACCCCTTCTGAGCCTCATGAATAATAGACATACAGATGGTACACATATGTACATATGGCTAAAAGGACAACTAACTAGTCACCGGACAGCTTCCTTTTTATGTGTTCCATCTGTAAGCTCATTCAGGAACCTGACTAGCTTGAGGTGCTCAAATCACAGAAATTTATACTTCCTGTGCTATCAATTCATGAAAATAAAAGATGAGTGGACTTAAACCTTTACTTTTCTCATCCCTGAAGAAATACTCCTTTCAGAACACTTCAGGTTGATTCTTCTAAAGAATTAAGAAAAAAAAGCCTATATATATATAGTTGACATGAAAAGTATTTTATATGTTATAAATTTCCTTTACATAGATTTGTGATGATTTAATTAGATAAGTTATCCTACGACCTATGGAAATATCTAGTTTTGTACTTAAGATTTGAACACTATGGTCTTTTAATGAAATTAAGTGGTTAAAAAAAAGCAACATAAAAAAGTTATTACTGTCTAAAATGGGAACTATCATGTGGAGGCTGTAGGTAAATAAAAAATCATATTTGCACCTATCAGGAAAGAAGTCTAACCTAAGAGGAAGTGGCTTCCACATTGCCGGAGGTGGTCCTATTATACATGACCATGTTTTAGAGTCTTATTTTAAAAACTAGAAATATAACCAATGTGCCCTACTCCATCTATTTCTTCAGTTTGCTGTTTCAAACATCTTGATGTGAAAAAAAAATACTCTACCGGTGTACACCTTAGAAACACAATTATGTCCCACTGTGAATGGATCAGTCTTTTCTATGATTACAAACAGTTTCTGAGTATACAGTGTATGCATTTATTATTCTTTAGCCTCTTGCCAAACACACAATGTCATTTTAATAACAACTATATGTGCACATCACCATCTGACTGAAGGACTGAAAATTAGTTTCAAATCACTTTGCTTTACTATTACCTTGGAGTAAAATAAAAACAAATTACAGAAATAAATTCAAGAAAGTAATGATGACAAGTAAAAATGAACCTTTCCTGTGGGTCCTTAGAGTGCTCATTGTGTTCCTTGAAGAAGCAAAGATGACACAAAGGTTCAATATTAAGCCATGCTCTATTTAGTATTTAGAATGACAGAGACATTCACTTTTTTGTTACCAGTTGTGATTTGGAGAGTAAATTTAAACAGTGATACCATCAACATCAGCAACATATATGCAGGCAAACCACTCATAGCACACAAAGAAATAACAAGCACAGCAAACTATTTCCAAATCAACAGCAACAAAACCAACAGAAACAAAATGCTAAAGTGCCTTATGCTTGCCAAGAAACTTTTTTGACAATGTGCAAGACAGCAAAATATATGATGGTAGTCTAGAATAGACAGGCTTCTGTGGGCATCAGAAGTGCACATTAGGAAGGTATATAGACGGTGGGTTTAAGAAGTGTCTTCACACAGATATGAGAATATTCCCTGTCATTATTTAAGCCTTTCTACATAGACACCTCTTCCATCCCTTACATTCAAGTCCTTACTCTACCATTCGGCCACCTCAGTTTTCTAGACAGAATATCTTAGTGACATGTCATAGACAGTTTGGCAATCTATGTAGATACTACCAACCACAATTTCTGCCTCCCCTCTACTGGGATCTCATGGTAATATTTTGAGTCATATCTATAAGTATGTGCTGAGATTTCATCTCAGTCTTCCTGATTACAATGTGAAGATATATCTGACTGAGCCATCTCTCAGATGTTGTGCAAAAATGCTCTCCAATTATCTCTGATTGATAAATAAAAAGCCAGTCAGCCTAAGGCTGGGTAGTGAAGGCAAGCCATCCAATCCCAGGGAGCATGTCACAGCATGAGAGAGGCAACAAGAGGTGGCTATGAATATCAAAGAGATGTCATGACAGTTGGCTAAAGGATCCATAATGAGATTTGTCAGGACACACATGTAGCAAACCAAATCAAAGCAAGGCTCATACAGCAATTAACTTGGGAGTCTGTGGCTGGAAAGTATCTTAGAGGGGAGAAAATGATATATATCTCTCCAACCATAGTGCTTAAAGTTTGTTAATAAACGTAATATGTCTTTGTGTCATCTATCTGGGAACAGAGCAGACAATCATCAGTAAATTACTGCTTACAGCCCAGTAATGTGAAACTGCCCCAAGACAAGTTTAGAAAAAAATAAAGAAAAAAAATTAAGAATTTTCCAGAATTTAATGAAAATGAAAGCACAACATACATAAACCTATGGGATGCAATGAAAGCAGTACTGAGAGGAAAACTCATAGTACTGAGTGTTTCCAATAAGAAACTGGAGAGAGCATACATTAGCAACTTGACAGCAAGGCTGAGGCTGAAATCTCTAGAACAAAAAGAAGCAGATACACCCAAGAGGAGTCGATGGCAAGAAATAATCAAACTCAGAGCAGAAATCAACCAAGAAGAAACAAAAAGAACCATACAAAGAATCAACAAAACCAGAAGCTGGTTCTTTGAGAAAATTAACAAGATCAATAAACTCTTAGGCTGACTAACTAGAGGGCACAGAGAGAGTATCCAAATTAACAAAATCGGAAATGAAAGTGGAGATATAACAACTGAAACTGAGGAAATTCAAGAAATCATCAGGTCCAACTACAAAATCCTATGCTCAACAAAACTGGAAATTCTGGAGAAAATCGATAAATTTCTAGACAGATACCAGATACCAAAGTTAAATCAGGACCAGATAAACCATCTAAACAATCCCATAACACCTAAAGAAATAGAAGTAGTCATAAAAGCCTCCCAAACAAAAAAGCCCAGGTCGAGATGGAGTCAGTGCAGAATTCTATCATACAGTTATTGGCAACCTAATACAAATACTCTCCAAACTACTTTAAAAATAAAGAATGATGGAACACTACCCAACTCATTCTTCAAAGCCACAATAACTCTCATTCCTAAGCTATACCACACACAGAGACCCTACAAGGAAACAGAACTTCAGACCAATATCCTTTATGAACATTGATGCTAAAATACTCAATTCTTGCAAACCGAATCCAAGAACATATCAAAACAACAATTCACCTTGATCAAGTAGGCTTCATACCTGGAATGCAGGGATGTTTTAATATATGGAAATCCATCAATGTAATCCACCATATAAACAAACTCAAGGAAAAAAACCACATGGTCATCTCACTAGATGCTGAGATATCATTTGAAAAAATTCAACACCCCTTCATGTTAAAACTCTTAAAAGAGCAGGAATCCAAGGGCCATACCTAAACATAACAAAAGCAATAAAAAGCAAACCAATAGCCAAAGTCAAACTAAATGGTGAGAAACTTAAAGTAATCTCACTAAAATCAGGGACTACACAAGGCTGCCCACTCTCACCTTACCTATTCAACATAGTAGTGGAAATCCTGACCTAAGCAATTGGACAGAAAAAGGAAATAAAAGGTATTCAAGTCAGAAAGGAAGAAGTAAGAATATCACTATTTGCAGATGCCATGACAGTATAATAAATCACCCCAAAAACTCCAACATAGAACTTTTACAGCTTATAAACAACTTCAACAAAGTGGCTGGATATAATATTAACTCAAACAAATAAGTAGCCTTCCTATACTCAAAGAACAAACAAACTGAAAGAGAAATTTAAAAAAAAAGATACCATCACAATAGCCACAAACAACATGAAATACCTTGGTGTGAACCTAACTAAGCAAGTGAAGGACCTGTATGACAAAAACTTCAAATCTCTGAAGAAGGAAATTGAAGAACTCAGAAGATGGAAAGATCTCCCATGCTCGTGGATTTAAAGGATCAACATTGTAAAAAGGGCCATCTTCCCAAAAGCAATCTACAAATTCAATGCAATCCCCAGCCAAATTCCAACTCAATTCTTCAGAGTTGGAAAGAGCAAATTTCAGATTCATCTGGAATAACAAAAAACCTAAAATAGCGAAATCTATTTTCAACAACAAGAAATCTTCTGGGGGACTCACCATCCCTGACATCAAGCTATATTACAAAGAAATTGTGTTAAAAATCGCATGGTACTGGTACAGAAATAGGCAGGTAGATCAATGAAACAGAACAGAAGATCCAGAAATGAACTCTCACACATATGGTCACTTGATTTTTGACAAAGGAGGTGAAAACATTCAATGGAAAAAGACAGCCTCTTCAATAAATGGTGTTGGCTCAACTGGTAATCAGTGTGCAGAAAAATGAAAATAGATCCTTTTTTATCTCCTTGTACAAAGCTCAAGTACAAGTGAATCAGAGATCTCCACATTAAACCAGGTACACCGAAACTAATAGAACAGAAAGTATGGAAAACCTTAGAACATATAGGCACAGGGAAAATTTTCCTGAAAAGAACACCAATGGTTCGTGCTCTAAGATCAAAAATTGATAAATGGGACTTAATGAGATAGCAAAGCTTCTGTAAGGCTAAGGACACTGTTAAGAAAATAAAATGACAACCAACAGATTGAGAAAAGGTCTTTAACAATCCCACATCTGATAAAGGTCTAATATCAAATATATACAAAGAACTCAAGAAGTTAGGCTCCAGACAATCAAATAATCCTATTTAAAAATGGGGTATAGAGCTAAACAAAGAATTCTCAATTGAGGAATATCCAATGGCTGAGAAGCATTTAAGGAAATGCTCTATATTCCTCGTTATCATGGAAATGCAAATCAACACAACTCAGAGATTCCACCTCACACCAGTCAGAATGGTTAAGATCAAAAACTCAGATGAAAGCAGATGCTGTCTAGGATGTGGAGAAAGAGAAATTGTCCTCCACTGCTGGTGGGGTTGTAAGCTGGTACAACCACTCGAGAAATCAGTCTGGCTGTTCCTCAAAAAATTGGATATAGTACTACCTGAAGATCAAGTTATTCTACTTCTGGGCACATACTCCAAAGATGTTCCAACATTCAATAAGGACACATGCTCTACCATGTTCATAGCAGCCTTATTTATAATAGCCAGAAGCTGGACAGAACCTAGATGTCCTTCAGTAGATGAATGGATACAAAAATTGTGGTATATTTATACCATGGTGAACTACTCTGCTATTAGAAACAATGACTTTATTGATTTCCTAGGAAAATGGATATATCTAGAGAATATCATCCTGAGTGAGGTAACCCAGTCACAAAAGAACATACATAATATGCAGTCACTGATAACTGGATACTAGCCCCAGAAAGCTCTGAATACTCAAGAAAACAACTCACAGATCATATGAAGCTCAAAAAAAAAAAAAAAAAAAAAAAAAAAAGCAAAAAGTGGAAGCCTCAGTCCTTCTTAGAAAATAATAATAATAATAAGTGTATAGCACCAACTCAGAGTATGGTACACCTCGACCTTAAACCATTAATAACTCAAGAGCTAAGATGATAGCATTGTGGCAATTTTTGGTAGTTAATACTCATTATGTTTAATATTTATATACCAAAAACTTTTACTATTTCCATGTTATCTTTTGTTTTACATATACTTTATGATTTTTTCAAATAGTAAGATTTCAATGCATATTATCAAACCTTTAAAAAATCAAGTACTATGAAAAATATATTCATATGTGTTTATGCTAAAATGGTTTTAATAATCTGAATATGTATCTCTGTTTTTTTAATAATGTTGTAAAAAAACAAAGCATAGGAAAGGCACCAAGAATTAATGAGTAGTCCTGAATTAAAAGCTTTCTACACATTAAAGAAAACTATCAGCAAAGCATAGATAAACCTACAGAATGGGAGAAAATTCACTGAGTTCTGTATTTCAACTAAGGGCTTAAAACCTAGAATGTGTAAAGAAAAGTTCATATAAACTAATCTGTTCACCAACTCTCAAGTCAACAAATGTGTAGATGAAATGGGAGATATTTCTTTATGGATGAGGCACAAATGGGTAGTAAATTCCTTTTTAAAGCATTCAACATATTTATCTAGAAGGAAAATGAAAATTATAGATATACTGAGACTCCATTACATCCCTTAGTATGATTAACATCAGAAAATATGCAATAACAAATGCTGATTATGATATGGGATGAAAAAGTCTCATTCTATACCGGCATGAGTGTGAAATACTATCCCCATTAGAGAAATAATTACAAAGACTTCTCAGTAAAATGTAGATAGAATTACAATGTAATACCAATGTATAATTTTGGCCATATAAAAAGGTCTCTCTATGTCATACCAGAACGATACTGTACATCCATGTAAACTACTGTTTTATAAACAATAGCAAAGAAGCAATGTTATCCTAGAGGTTCATCAGCAGATAATGGAAGGGATCTATCTAGACACAGTAGAATTTCATTCATCTGTAAACAAAAATAAAATCATGAAATTTACAAGAACTACACAAACTTGCAAAGAACCCAGAGAGGTGACACAGACACAGGGAAACACGTGTTCTTTCTGAAACCAGGACATGGATCACAATGTCCATATGTTAAGTCTTAAGAGAAGGTAGTTATTGTCTACAAAATTAGAAAAGTGATCACAAGTAAAGATTAAAGGAGCTAGTGAGGAATCAAGTTGAGTGTGATACGATAATGTGTCATTAAATTATGAATAAAAAGAAATAAAATTAGGGTCTGGAAGAGGTACCTTCATAGTCACTTCCACAGCAGAATCATTCCAACAGCTGAAAGATGCAATCATTCCACATGTTCATCAACAAAAACATGCAAGAAAACAAAATTGCATACACAATGGTGTAACATTTCCACTCAAAGATGAAAGCTGACACATTCTAAAACACAGATGACCACAACAGACTCTGTTAAGTGCTATGAGCACTTATACAGCTGTATGAATCCAACAAGCTGTTGTAAGTACAGTGATCAACTACAAACACACAGAAGCTAAAATGATGAGGCCAGCAAGACTGCACGGCCAGTAAATGTGCTTTCTAAGAAGTCCAATGACCAAAGTAAAATTCGGGGTCCCAGTCTTAGAAGGAGAGACACAGTCCCAAATCATATCTTCTAACATCCTCACATGTATGCTGTCTGTGTACACATGTTCCTCTCTAACAATAAATGAATTATATAATGAAAATTTAAAAGATATTAGAATGATTGGGAGGAATGCATTGTAGAAGTGATGTAGTTTCAAGAACAGTGTTTTATGATTGTGAAGCAACATTCTGGAGATGAGCAAGAGAACAAGGGGATTATTCACTGTTCCCATGACTGGACTGTTCAGTCACAGTGGCTAACATGATAAATGTTTGAAGTTTGACATACCTCTACTCTTCAATGCAAGGGGACTGTAGTCAATATCTGAGAGGTTCCGGTTACGTTGTAAAGTATAGAGCTATACTGAGGGCAGCCAACTAAAATCAAAAGTAGAAGCTACTAATACTGAATTTAGGGTCCCAGTGATGAGGTTTTATTTTGTCTGTAAGAAAAATATAAAAGTATATTAGTTAGACATATAATATGTTAGAGGTTTGTTTTTGTTTGGATCATTTATTAACAGCAATCCCTGACATCAGGCACATATATGATAGTTTCTGGAACTCTAGAGAGTGGCCACAACAGTAGTAATAGGGAAGACAAACATACCTGTGTCTGTTTTCCAGAAGGTGACAGGTTGAAGTTGACAGGCTTCACATGACATCTGTACTGTATCTATTTGTTCTGGCACATAACACATGAAGTAGGTGCATATAGCAGCTAGTTTGGGGGTAAATTTAATAAAATGTTGAACTACATTCAGGAAAATATCTGTCATATTTCAGAATGATGAAGTACAACATTTGTAATATATCACAAAATATCCAATAAAAAACAAAAATTAATAAAAAAGAGAAAGTACCCAATTCATCTAAAAGACCATTCAAGACCCCACTCCTTAAATCAATACCAGACTCCTGTGTTCCTACCCTCCCTGTCCTGTCTCTTTTCCCTGCTCCCCTCACTGTCTCTCCTTTGTTTTGAAAGATCTGATAATACAGATGTTATGTACAGGTCACCTGAGGAAAGGCACTTGGTAAGCAAATGACATGATACAAGAACAGAAATGTTGCTTCTCCAGGAAGTGCATCTTAGTCTTTAGTTCCTACTATTCCTATGCTATGGTCACTCACCTTACTGTTCAATGGTGAGCGTCACCATGAAACAGTGTCTCTGTTAGATGTGCACTGAGACACTAGTCCTGACTTAAAGGTTCATTATCTCCTGGAATTCCTTCCCAACAGATTGGGGATTATCAAGTCAACTCTCAATCAAAATGTCAGGTAGTTTTCAAACACCTTCATCTAGCCTTCCTGGTAGAAAAGAAAGAAAGAAACAAGAAAGAAAAAGTAAAGTGCAAATTACATGAGCAACTCCAAAAAGCAATTAGAAAGCAAGATGGTAATTTTTCTGAGAGTCCTTGGAGAACAAAGCTTATGGTAGAGAGATGTGCAGAAGGAACAGGGCTCTTGCTATAAGCAAGTTGCATGGCCTTACCCCTGGAGAGACATTTCCTATCACCCAGCTTCCTGCACAGGTTAAAAACCTCAATTTTGTTTTGTTTGTTTCTGAAGACACTCAGGACAAATGGCTAAATCAAATACTTATTAACATATCAAAGGGGCTGTGGCAGCCAGACTATCACTGTCAAGTACCTCTAAGCACTTCTCCTTCCCCCAAACCTTTCTAGTCCTCATCTCTTTCCTTCTCAGTTTCTCTTTCCTATAAACCCAGACATTTTGATCCTGTATTCTTGGGCTCTTGGCTCTCCTTTTGGTTCTCCTCATCTTGGTACATTGTTCTCTTGGTTCCCTCGGCCCTCTCCCTCCTCTTCTCCTGCTCACACTGCCCCTCTCTTCTCATGGCAGGTTCAGTGTACTACAACCCCTACTGCACTACTCTCTTTCTCTGCCCTACACACTTCTACATGCACGTGGATCTTCATACCTCCTCCACAATCACAGTAAAAACCTTCTAAAGATACTTTGGAATAGTCACACCCACAGCTTTATTTGAAATCTTCCAAATACTATGGGGCATGAGAGAAGAGAGAGGTGACGAGTGTGTGTGCGCTGCATCCTTCAAGTCTAGTTTTCCAGATGTTCATCCACGTTGTGTTGTCACTGTTGAATTTCATGTTGTAAAGCACTCCACTGTATGTGTATAGAACAATTTATTTTTTATATATTTTTAAAAAGAAACAGAAATATAGTCTAGTTTTATGTAAATGTTCTTTTTTCTTTACTGAAAAACTTTATTATAAAAAACAAAGATAAATGTACAAATTTTAAGCATTTTTGCATAAAAGTATACAAATACATTTTGTCATTGCTTGGCTTTTTTTGTTTTTTTCTAAGGTTTGATAGTGTGCATTAAGGTCCTCTAGTTACAATGAGCATAAAGTACATGTAAAACAGGATGTAAAATAGAATTACCAAAGTTTTCTTGGTGTGTAAAGAATAAACAAAATGGTTTTGTCTTTTTGTTTTTTTTTCTCTTCTTGAACTTCACACAGTCTGTGAGTTGTTTCTAGGGTGTTCGGAGTTTCTGAGGTTAGTATCCAATTATCAGAGACTGCATATTATGTCTGTTCTTTTCTGACTGGGTTATCTCACTCAGAATGATATTCTCTACATACATTCATTTTCTTAAAAATTTGATAAAGTCATTGTTTCTGGTGGCTGAGTAGTATTCCATTGTGTAAATGTACCACAATTTTTGTATCCATTGATCTACTGAAGGACAACTGGGTTCTTTCCAGCTTCTGGCTATTATAAGTAGAGCTGCTATGAACATTGTGGTGCATGTGTCTTTGTTGTATACTGGAGCGTCTCTGGGATAAATGCGCCGAAGTGGAATAACTGGGTCTTCAGGTAGTATTATGTCCAATTTTCTGAGGAATCGCCAGACTGACTTCCACAGTGGTTGTACCAGTTTACAACCCCACCAACAGTGGAGAAGTGTTCCTCTTTCTCCACATCCTTGCCAGCATCTGCTTTCATCTGAATTTTTGACCTTCACCAATCTGATTGGTGTGAGCTGGAATCTCAGGGCTGTTTTGATTTGCATTTCCCTGATGGCTAATGAGATCTAGCACTTCCTTAGATGCTTCTCAGCCATTTGATATTCCTCAATTGAGAACTTTTTGTTTAGCTCTGTACCCCATTTTTAAGAGGGTTGTTTGTTTCTCTGGTGTCCAGCTTCTTGAGTTCTTTGTATAACTTGGATATTACGCCTCTATCTGATGGAAGGTTGGTGAAGAACTTCTCCCACTCTTTTGGCTGCCATATTGTTTTCTTGACAGTGTTCTTAATGTTACAGAAACTTTGGAATCTCATTAAGTCCCATTTGTCAATCTTTGACCTAAGAGCATGATCCATTCGTGTTCTGTTCAGAAAATTTTCTCCTATGCCTAAGTGTTCTAAGGTTTTTCCTACTTTGTCATCTAATAGTTTCAGTGTACCTGGTTTAATGTGGAGATCATTGATCCACTTGCACTTGAGTTTTGTAAAAAAAAAATAAGTAATGGTCTATTTTCATTCTACTGCATGCTGAGTGTCATTTGTTGATTAGGCTGTCCTTTTTCCATTGAATGTTTATAGCTCCTTTGTCAAAATTCAGGTGACCATATATTCGAGGGCTAATTTCTGTATCATTTATTCTATTCAATTGATCCATGTGCCTATTTCATGCAGTTTTTAGAACAATTACCTTTTACTCTAGCTTGAGGTCAATGATAGTGATTCCCGGAGATGTTTTCTTGTTGTTGAGGATGAATTTCACAATTCTAGGTCTTTTGTTATCCCAAATGAAATTACACATTGCTCTTTCAACCTCAATGAAGAATTGGGTTGGTATTTTGATGGGGATTGCATTGAATCTGTAGATTGCTTTTGGTAAGATGGCCATTTTTACAACGTTGATCCCCCAATCCATGAGCATGGGAGATCTTTCCATTTTCTGAGATCTGCCTCGATTTCCTTCTTTAGAAGTTTGAAGTTCTTGTCATACAGGTCCTTCACTTGCTTAGTTAGAGTCACACCAAAGTATTTCATATTTTTTGTGACTATTGTGGAGGGCATCTTTTCCCTAATTTCTTTCTCCACATGTTTGTCCTTTGAGTAGAGAAAGGCTACTCATTTGTTTGAGTTAATTTTATATCCAGCCACTTTGCTGAACTGTGTATCAGCTGTAGGAGTTCTCTGGTGGAAGTTGTGGGGTCACTTAAGTACACTATCCTGTCATCTGCAAATAGTGATGCTTTTACTTCTTCCTTTCCAGTTTGTATCCCTTTGATTTCCTTTTGCTGTCTAATTGCTCCAGCCAGGACTTGCAGTACTATGTTGAATAGGTAGGGGGAGAGTGGGCAACTTTGTTGAGTCCCTGATTTTAGAGGGATTGCTTCAATTTTCCCACCGTTAAGTTTGATGTTGGCTGTTGGTTTCCTGTATATTGCTTTTATTATGTTTAAGTATGGGCCTTGGATTCCTGTCCTTTCCAAGACTTTTAACATGAAGGGGTGTTGAATTTTATCAAATGATTTCTCAGCATCTAGTGAGATGACCATGTGCTTTTTTTCTTTAAGTTTGTTTCTATGGTGGATTACATTGATGGATTGCCTTATATTAAAATATCCCTGCATCTCAGGGGTGAAGCCTACTTGATCATGGCGAATGATTGCTTTGATGTGTTCTTGGATTCGGTTTGCAAGGATTTTCTTGAATATTTTTGCATCAATGTTCAAAAGTGAGATTGGTCTGAATTTCTCTTTCCTTGTAGGGTATTTGTGTGGTTTAGGAATGAGGGTTATTGTAGCCTCAAAAAATGAGTTAGCTAGTGTTCCATCTGATTCTATTTTGTGGAATATTTTGGAGAGTATTAGTATTAGATTGTCAATAAATGTCTGTTAAAATTCTGCACTGAACCCATCTGGAACTGGGCTTTTTTTGGTTGGGAGGCTTTTGATGAATGCTTCTTTTGGTATTATGGTATTATTTAGATGGTTTGCCTGGTCCTGGTTTAACTTTAGTAAATTGTATCTGTCTAGGAATTCATCCATTTTCTCCAGATTGTCCAGCTTTGTTGAGTATAGGTTTTTGTAGTAGGATCTGATGATTTCTTGAATTTCCTCAGTTTCAGATGTTATTTCTCCACTTTTCTTTCTGATTTTGTTAATTTGTATACTCTCTCTTTGCCCTCTAGTGAGTCTGGATAAGGGTTTATCAATCTTGTTAATTTTCTCAAAGACTACCTCATGGTTTTGTTGATTCTTTCAATGATTCTTTTTGTTTCTATTTTGTCTATTTCTGCCCTAAGTTTGATTATTTCTTGCTCCCTACTCCTCTTGGGTTTTTCTGATTCCTTTTCTTCTAGAGCTTTCTGCTGTGCTGTCTATTTGCTGGTATACACTCTCTTCAGTTTTTTTTTTTTTTTTAAGTACTCAGAACTATGAGTTGTCCTCTCAGTACTGCTTTCATTGGATCCCATAGGTTTTAGTATGTTGTGTTTTTGTTATCATTGAATTCTAGAAAATCCTTAATTTTTCTTCATTTCTTCTTTGACCCTTCTATCGTTAAATGGAGCATTGTTTAGTTTCCATGTGTATAAGGGCTTTTTGTTTTTTTTTTGTTGTTATTAAAGATCAGCCTTAGACCACGGTGATCTGAAAGAATGCATGGGAGTATTTCAATCTTCTTATATCTATTGAGGCCTGTTTTGTGACCAATTATGTGGTCAATTTTCAAGAAGGTATCCTGACATGCTGAGAAGGTATATTCTTTTGTTTTAGGATGATATGTTCTGTAGATATCTATTAATTCCTGTTGGTTCATAACCTCTGCTATTTTACAGTGTCCTTGTTCAGTTTTTGTTTCCATGACCTGTCCATTGGTAAGAGCGGGGTATTAAGGTCTCCCACTATTATTGTGTGGGGCACAATGAAGTTTTTGGGATTTAATAGGGTTTCTTTTATAAATATAAGTTCTTTTGTATTTGGAGCATATATGCTAAAGATTGACAGTTCCTCCTTACAAAATTCCCCTGTAATGAGTAAAAAGTGTCCTTCCTTATCTTTTTTGATAACTCTTTGTTGAAAATCTACTTTATATTAGTAAGACCTTAATGCAGAGTATCAAACCTTAAATAATAGGGAAAAAAAGCCAAGCACTGACACAATTGTATTTGTATACATTTATGCAAAAATGTTTAAAATTTTTTCTTTTATCTTTGTTTTTTAAAATAAAGTTTAAAAAAATAACTACACAAAAAAAGAAAGAAAAAAGAAAATCTACTTTATGTGATATTAGCGTGGCCACTCCAGCTTGTTTCTTGGGGAGATTTGCTTGAAAGTTTTTTCCCAACCTTTTACTCTGAGATAGTGTCTGTCTTTGTCTCTGAGATGACTTTCATGTATGCAGTATAATGCTGGGTTTTGTTTATGTATCCAGTCTGATAGCCTATATCTTTTTATTGGGTAATTGAGTCCATTTATATTAACAAATATCAAGGAATAGTGGTTGCTGTTTCCTGCTATTTTTGCTTTTGGAGGTTGAATTGTGCCTGTATGTCTTTCTTCTTTTAGTTTTCTTGCTTGGGAGTTTTCTTGTTTTTATTAGGATATAGTTCCCTTCGTGGTATTGGGTTTTCCACCTATAATTCATTGTAGTGTTGGGTTTGTGGTCAGATATTGTGTAAATTTAGTTTTGTTTTGAAATGTCTTAGTCTCTCCATCTATGATGATTGAGAGTTTTGCTGGGTATAGCAGCTTTGGCTGGCACCTGTGCTCTCTTAAGGTCTGCATGATGTCTGTCCAGGCTCTTCTAGCTTTCATAGTCTCTGTTGAGATGTCGGGTGTGATTCTAATTGGTCTGCCTTTATATGTTACATGACATTTTTCTTTTACTGCTTTTAGTGTTCTTTCTTTGGTTTGGTCACTTGGCATTTTGACTATTATGTGTCAGAAGGAATTTCTTTTCTGGTCCAACTTATTTGGAGTTCTGTAGGCTTGTTGTATGCTCATGGTCATCTCATTCTTAAGGGTAGGGAAGTTTTCTTATACAATTTTGTTTAAGATATTTAATGTGCCTCTTAGTTGATATTCTTTGCCTTTTTCTATTTCTATTATCCTTAGGTTTGGTATTCTCATTTTGTCTTGGATCTCCTGGAAATTTTTGGTTAGGAGCTTTTTGGTTTTGGCATCTTCTCTGACTGTTTTGTCTATGTTTTCAGTGTTGTCTTCAGCCCCCGAGATTCTCTCTTCCATCTCTTGTAGTCTATTGGAAATGCTTGCATCTGTGACTCCTGATTTCTTTTTAGGTTTTCTACCTCTAGGGGTGTCTCTTTTAGTGTTTTCTTTATTGTGTCCATTTCCATTTTAAATTCCTCTGCCATTCCTTCATCTTTTGGTTTTGTTTTCCTCTAGTTCTTTGAGTTCTTTGAGTGTTTTTATTGTTTCATCTTTAAATATGTCTAATTCTTTATACTTTTCCTCCTGTTCTTGTTTAAGTATCTCTGTCATCATCTTCAGGTATGATTTCAGGTCTGAGTCTTCTTTTTCTGGAATGTTTGGCATTCTGCTGTTTGCTGTGATGGAAGAGCTGGGTTCTAGTGTTGCCAGGTTGTCTTGGTTTCCCTGGGGTACGTTCTTTTACTATCCTTTTGCCATATTGTTTTCTGTGTTTATTTGTGGTCTTGTTGTCAATGATTGGTTCTAGCCTCTGCCTTGTACCTGGCCTGTGTCCCTGGATCTTTTGCTCCCCAGCTACTTGGAAAGCCTTCTCACCAAGCCTGTGTCCCAGGATATCTGCTGTTCCTGGTGGTGGTATAGAACAATTTATATTGGCAATTGACAGGCAGGTCCTCTTCATGTAAGCTATGATAAATGGGCTTGCTGTGAACTTTGCTATGGTTGAATCTAGGTGTACACAGGCATGAATAAATAAGAGCTTTATATTAGATGGTTTAAAAAATCATTACAGATGCAATCCGGCGAGCCTCTGCAAGCAGCTCGGACCACATCCTGAACCTTCAATATACTGCCAGGGGATGACAGCAGGGCCAGGTGCTGGCACTACAATGTCAATTGGTGGCAGCCTCTGGAGACAGTCCCTGCCACCCTGTTCTGGTGGCATCAGCCTGATGCTGACTGGGAGCACTCAGTCCTTCCAAATCCTGAGTTAGGAGCTGCCATAATGCACTAGGCCCCAGATGCTGTGGACTTTTTCAGTTCCCATGACTCCTGCAGCCTCCAGAGTATGACTGGAGGGAAGATGGACACAAGGAGCTGGCAGAACCGGCTGGCCCAGCAGGCCTAGAACTGACTGAGGGAGTTGCTCTCAGACAGCCCCCGTTCTTGGGGCCCTGGATCTGAGGCAGGACTTAAAGGGTACCTGGGCTGGTTGATGCTGCCGGGCACCCGCGGGCTCCTGCTGTTGCTGCTGCTCTTCTATGTAGAGCTGGCCTGCTGCGCCCGCCCGCGCTGGTCAGAAGCAAAGAAGCTGCCCGCAAGCAGGAGGAAGCATCCACTCTGGCTCAGTCCGGGAGGATTCAGCTCCACTGAAGAATCTCAGAAGCCAGGAGCAAAAGAACCAGAAGAGGCTGCCAAGCCCAAACTAGATGGACAGACCGAGGAAGTATAGAAGGGTGAAGTTGTTAAAACTCCCACAAGTATAACAGCAAAGAAGACACCAGAGATATAAAAGAAAAATGAAAAATCAAATTAAAATAAGAAATCAAAGTCGGATGCCTAAGCAACTTTATGTCATGATGTTGAGGCAGCCTGGAAAACTAAAATTAGTCACAGAGAGAAATGGAAACAGTGTAAAGACGATAAACTGCTGATGATTCCGGATCATTCGATTCAACCAGCCCTGGTGATGCATATAACTTAATAGTGCAAGAGAGCAAGGAGAGGCAAGCTGTTACTGGGGAAGGCTGGAGTGAAAAGTCTGAAAAACTCACCTCAGCGTTGGGAGCAGGTGAGGAGAAGTGAAACTCTGTCCCACCTGCCTCTGCAGACAAGAAGAAAACAGCCATCTTCTTGGACTCCAGTAACCAGTGATGGTAATGCAAATGGGAAAGACTGGGGAAGGAATAGACGTGATCTCTCAGTATTTTCTGGCATTGGGTCTACTGCTGAGCCAGTTTTTCAGACTACCACTTCTGGTTATCAGTGAAATGTCAGCTGTAATCAACCCAGTATTGATGATGAATGGTCTGGGTTAAATGCTTTGTCTTCTGCTGACCCCAGCTTAGACTGGAATGCTCCAGCAGAGGAGTGGGGGAACTGGGTAGATCCAGCTTAGACTGAAATGCTCCAGCAGAGGAGTGGTGGAACTGGGTAGATGAAGAAAGACCTTCACTTCTCAAGTCCTGGGAACCTATTTCTAATAATCAACAGGTTTCAGATGATGATAAAGGAAAGGGGGAAGAAGCTCTAACTAGACAATGTAAAAGCAAAACAAAAAAGAAAGAAGCAAGATGAAGATAATGCTCTCACACGGGACACAAAAGAACCAGAAAAGGATATTAGAGAAGAGTTTCTAGTGACATCCTCCAAAGTCAGAGAAAGCTTAGTTTCTAAAGACCATGAGCAGTAGTGATCCTCGTGAAATATTGGTCCAGAGCAGCCAGCCTGTCAAGACTCTTCTCAAGACCTGCTAACTGCCGGGCCATTTGTTTCCTCATCTGAAGATAACGCTAACAAGAGCTCTTTCCAAGTGTCACAGAAACAGACAGAGACATGCCCATGTCAAGTGCTAGGAAAAGTATTGTGTCTCCCTTACACAGTCTGCTATTTACTGGGGATTGCCAAAACAATAAAAGAAAAAGAAAAAGGTCAGGCAGGAAACGAGATTTTTTTTCCTGAATAGGACATGAGTTTACAAACACTGTCTTGAAGATATGCTCTTTATGCAATAATTTGTAAGCATTCGCAGAGTTGTATATAAATTTAAGCCCAGGTAAAATGGAATCAAAGGAAAGCTAATTTATAAAATTAAGAGGTCAACAAAATACATGCTATAATGCTGGAAGACATTTGGGAGGGTCTTTTCTTGGATATTCTCTGTATTTACATTTAAAATGTTATACCCTTCCCTTTCTCCCCTGTACTTGTTTCCAGGAAGGTGCTCTTTCTCCCAACCACCCACTCCACCTCAGTGCGTTGGCGTTCCCCTGCACTGTGAAAAGGCTCCTTAACTGAGCCAAAGGCCTATCCTACCATTGATGTCAGACAACGTTAGCTTCTGCTATATATGCAACTTGAGTCATTGGTCTCTCCATGTGTGCTCACTGGTTGGTGTTTTAGTTCCTGGCAGTTCTGGGGGTGGGGAGTTGGTTGGTTGATAATGTTGTTCTTTCCATAGGGTTACAACCTTTTTCAGCTTCATTTCTCTAGCACTTTCATTGGGGTCCTTGTATTCAGGAGATGGATTTTATCCTCAACTGTATCTGCATGACTGGCAGAGTCTCTGCAGGAGAATCCATATCTGGCTCCTGCCAGTAAGCACTTGGCATCAGCAACAGTGCTTGGGTTTGGTGGCTGCATAAGGGGTGGATCCCCAGGTGAGGCAGCCTCTGAATGATCTTTTATTTCAATCTCAGCTCCTATATTTGTTCCTGTATTTCCTTTCATAAGAGTTTTGTTCTTCCTTCTAAGAAGCACTGAGGTATCTACATTCAGGCCTTCCTTCTTTTTGAGATTCCAAAGGTCTGTGAATTGTTTCTTTGGTATTCAGAGCTTTGGGCCTAGTGTCATTGATCAGTGAGAGCATACCATATGTGTTCTTTGTGTCTGGATAACCTCACTCAGGAAGATAGCTTCTAGTTCTGTCTATTTGCCTAGGATTTTCATGCAGTCGTTGTTTCTAACAGCTGAGTAGTACTCCATTGTGTAAATGTACCACACTTTCTGTATCCACTCCTCTGTTGAAGGACATCTGGGTTCTTTCCAGCTTCTGGCTATTATATAAATAAGGCTGCTATGAACATGGTGGTGCATGTTTCCTTCTTAGATGTTGGAGAATCTTTTGGGTATATGTCCAGGAGAGGTATAGATGGGTCCTAAGGTAGTACTATATCCAATTTTCTGAGGAACTGCCAGATTGATTTTCAGAGTGATTGTAACAGCTTACAATCCCACCAACAATGGAGGAGTGTTCCTCTTTCTTCATATCCTTAGCAGCATCTGCTGTCACCTGAGTTTTTTATCTTAGCCATTCTGACTGCTGTGAGGTAGAATCTCAGGTTTGTTTTGATTTACATTTCCCTGATAACCAGAGACGTTGAGCATTTCTTTAGATGCTTCCCAGGTATTTGGTATTCCTCACCTGAAAATTTTTTTGTTTAGCTCTGTATCCCATTTTTAATAGGATTATTTGATTCCCTGAAGTCTAATTTCTTGAGTTATTTGAAAATATTGGATACTAGCCCACTGTCTGATGTAAGATTGGTAAAGGTGAGGACAAGTTTGCCTTGATAGAGAAGTGGAAATCCAGTGGCAGAAACATGGGGAGATTCATTGAGGGTCTGACTGATGAGTGCTTGCAGCCTCCTGTCATGGTGAGTACCTGGGATAAGGACTGTTTTGTGGGGAGGAAAGACAGTCATTTGCAGTGGGGAAAATGTACTAAGAAGTTGTAGTTTATGTTGTTAGGGAGATTGTTCCCCCCAAAAAACCATTTCATGCTTGAATTTGCAGGATTTTCATGCAGTCATTGTAATGATTCAGAGTCTGACAAGCAGTACTTCCTATTGGCTTGGCCTGAGGGCTGGGGAAGACCTTACCTACATATTTGGATGCAGTCCTGCTACTTACTGTAGCTTCTGGGGTGCAGCAGGGAACACTTGAGGTGGCCAATGACCAAAGGGGCAGTTTGGTGCCAATGGCAAGGATTTCTTATTCACAGGAGTCAGAAAACTACCTGCTGTCTCACTCATGCTTTTCTGGGCTTCTATTATCTCAATGGAGAATCCGGGCTCCCATTTTGGCCTGAGTCCCTCTCCAACCCAGCAGGGTGACCTTAGTCCCCACACACGTGGACTTGAGCTTTGTACAAGAAGATAAGAATAGATTGATTTTCATTCTTCTGCATGCTGACTGCCAGTTGAACCAACACCATTTGTCTTTTCAATAAAATGAGAAAGTATCTTAATTTAAGAATATAATCCTGGTTTTACAACAGTTTTCTCTTTTCAGCTGATTGTGTCTTGTCTTATCTGCAGATAAGGATTATGGATTCTGATTAAGGAGAACGCTGTCTCGATACCAGTAGGCAAGTCTTTGGGCCTTTGAACCATTTGGATGTGTTTTAGACTGAAATAAAAGTTCTTTGATCAAACGCATAATCGGCCATATCTTAAATATTTGTTGTAGTGATTTGTATTAAAAGAATCAGAAGTGCAGATAAAAAGTCATTCACCATTTGTTTAACTAAACTGCTTTTGTTCAGTTTATAGTTCTTTAAAAGTTCTTAATTAAAACATTGAAAAATGCAATTGACAGACCTTGTATTGTTTATAAATTATTTCTGATAGGCTTACATTACTTGAGATATTTAAAGTGACAATATATTAAATGAAGAAAGGTAAACTGTATTATTTATTTGATATAAATACAACTGAGACTAGCAAATAATGTTTTTGTTTATAATTTAAAGACTTTTCAGGAAAAATACAACTTAATTTTTCCTAACAATTCCCCAGTGTCAACTCTTAGCTGCTAGTACATTTTTACCGTAGGAATGAAGTAATTCATAGCTTTCGAGCACGTGAGAGAGAGAGAGTGGAGACATAGTCAGACAGTTTTAATAGACATTGTCTTAAGACTTCTAGTTATCAGGAAGACATTTTGTTACTGCCTTACACTGTGGTGCCTAGAATATGCGTAGATTTCTTAATCATCTGCAAACATGGTTCTTGCAGTAATGTGCCTATTGGTCACCATGGAATGGAGACTCAGCACATCACTGAATACACCCTGGCTATCTCAGAAATACTTTCCAAAGCATTGCCAGAGAAATGGCAGAGTGTGGAACTACTGATGCCATATTTTACTGACATGATGCATCTCAGAATGAAAACATCATGGTCTTCCATATCATGAAGAAAGAACTAAAGAAAAAGAGGAAGAACAAAACATAAAAGTTGAAGAAAAAAAATGTTGAGGACAAAGTCCATGAAGGCTGCACCTCTTTTAAGTCCATGTGGTTTAGTGTGTAAAACCAGCAGTGCCCCAGCAAAGTGGCCCAGAAAAAAAAAGGCCAGCAATGTAATCATGCAATTAGTGTGAAGAAACAATTCCACAACTGGTACCAATAGGAGAAACCCGAGATAAACAAGATGTAGAGATGCAATAAAATATCACTGGGGGGGGGGGGGTCTCCAAAAGGGAGAGATCTGATGCAAATACACTTCAGAGCAAGTACAGGAAAACCCTACAGGCTATAGAGTCCCAGGAGGACTCAGATCCTAGGACCTCGGGGAAGAAACAAAAACAAACAAAAATACGTACAAGAACTCTGAAAGCCAGAGGTCAAGTCTCCTCTACTCCCAGGAAATCAGTAAAGAAAGCTTCCAACGCACTCAAAGACAACAAACTACCGGTAGCCCACTCAAACTCCATCAGTACATTGGCCTGCAGGGCATCAGAGTTAACCTAAGAACTTTTCCAGAGTAATTAGGTAGAAGAAGTGGCACCCCTGTGAGGCGCAGAGATAGGCAGATATGTGTGAGTTTGAGACTAGCCTAGCTGTTTACAAAGGTGGTTGGGACCTCAAAACTATGTAGTGAAAGCTTGTCTCAGCAAATAGACAAATGTGGCCAGAATTGAGTATGCATATCTTCACTTTTAGCACTTAGGAAGGCAAGGTCAGAATGTGGAGATTTGAGGAGAGCACCTAGAATGAAGGAAGATTCTGTATTTAAGGCCAAATGAAGTCTTAGGTGCAAGGTCCTGAGTTCAGTACCCAGAAGTACCAAAAAACAAACAAACAAAACAAAACAAAACAAAAAAATCCCACAGAGGCTGTCCCGCGCAACCGTCTCGCCTGCAAGAACGACGCGACACACGAAATAGAATCCTTCTGCGGTAAACTTTATTGCTCTCGAAAACCAGTACTTGCTTCACGTGACGAAAAGACAAAGAAGACGGAGAAAACCAAAAGACGAACAAGACAAACAAGACGGACGAGCCCACGAACCAGACCACGAACAGGAACACCGGGAGAGGGACCAACGAGAGGGGAAGAGGCGGAACTATCTAGCCCGTCCCCTTATAAAGGGATCAGTCCTTGCCTTGGACGCGGAGCCCCCTGATTGGTTGAAACTCATCAGGCCCTATGACGCCACGGAAGAGGCGGAGCTCAAGAAGTGGAAAGTTACCCAGCGTGTGCGCACATGACTTGTTTACTGCTAACTCCAGCAGGATATCAGCGCCATCTTGTAATGGAGAATGTGTGGGAATGTGTGGGCGGCGCCCCACAAGAGGCTAGAGAGGTGACTTAGCAATTAAGAGCACTAACTGCATATCACAGTTTGCAGATGATATGATAATATACTTAAGTGTCCCCAAAAATTTCACCAGAGAATTTTAATAGCTGATAAACAACTTCAGCAAAGTAGCTAAAACTTAACTCAAACAAATCAGTAGCCTTCCTCTACTCAAAGGACAAGCAGGCTGAGAAAGAAATTACAGAATGGACACCCTTCACGATACTCATAAAGAATATAAAATATCTTGGTGTGACCTAGCCAATCAAGTGAAAAATCTGTATGACAAGAACTTCAATTCCCTGAAGAAGAAAATTGAACAATCTCAGGAGGTGGAAAGATCTTCCATGCTCAGGTCTTAGAACTATCAACATAGTAAAAATGGCCATCTTCCCTAAAGCAATCTACAAATTCATTACAATCCCCATCAAAATTCCAACTCACCCCTCTGGGGTAATCACCATTCCTGACCTCAGGCTGTATACCGATCATTTATGATAAAAACTGCATGGTATTGGTACAGAGACAGGCAGGTAGATCAATGAAATATAATCTAAGGCCCAGAAAGAAATGCATGTGCCTAGGGTCGTTTGATTTTGACAAAGGAGCTAAATACATCCAATGCAAAAGAGACAACATCTTAAACAAATGGTGCTGGTTCAACTGGCAGTCAGCATGCAGAAGAATGCAAATTGACCCTTTCTTATCTCCTTGTACAAAGCGCAAGTGCAAGTAGATCAAAGATCTCCACATTAAACCAGCTACACTGAAACTATTAGATGAGAAAGTACAGAAAATCTTAGAACACATAGGCACAGGAGAAAATTTCCTGAACAGAACACCAATGGCTCTAAGATCAAAGATTGATAAATGGGACTTAATGAGATTGCAAAGTTTCTGTAAGGCTAAGGACACTGTCAAGAAAACAAAACAGCAGCCAACAGAGTGGGAAAAGATCTTTACCAACCTCACATCAGATAGAGGCCTAATATCCCAGGTATACAAATAACTCAAAAAACTAGACACCAGAGAATCAAACAACCCTTTTAAAAATGGGGTACAGAGCTAAACAAAACGTTCTCAGTTGAGGAATATCGAATGGTTGAGAAGCATCTAAGGAAGTGCTGAACATCCTTAGCCATCAGGGAAATGCAAATCAAAACAAACCTGAGATTCCATCTACCTCACACCAGTCAGATTGGCCAAGGTCCAAAACTCAGATGACAGCAGATGCTGGCGAGGATGTGAAGAAAGAGGAACACTTCTCCACTGTTGGTGGGGTTGTATACTGGTACAACCACTCTGGAAATCAGTCTGTCAATTCTGCAGAAAGTTGGACATAGTACTACCTAAAGATCCAGTTATTCCACTTCTGGGCATATAACCCAGAGACGCTCCAATATACAACAAAGATGCATGCACTACAATGTTCATAGCAGCTCTATTTATAATAGCCAGAAGCTGGAAAGAACCCAGATGTCCTTCAGTAGATGAATGGATACAAAAATTGTGGTACATTTACACAATGGAATACTCCTTAGCTATCAGAAACAATGACTTAGCGAAATTCTTAAGAAAATGAATGCATCTAGAGAATATCATCCTGAGTGAGATAACTCAGTCACAAAAGAACAGACATAATATACAGTCACTGATAATGGGATACTAACCCCAGAAAGCTCTGAACATTTCAGAAACAACTCACAGACTGCGTGAAATTCAAGAAAAAAAAAAAAAGAAAGAAAAAGAAAAAAACATTATGTTCAATCCTTACACACCAAGAAAACTTTGACTATTACGGGTTACATCCTGTTTTACATATACTTTATGCTCATTGTAATTAGTAAGATCTTAATGCACACTATCAAACCTTTGAAAAAAAAAGCCAAGCACCAACAAAAATGTATTTGTATACTTTAATGCAAAAAGTTCTTAAATAGATCCAATAATCACCACTCATGTTGTATTGGGATAACTCCTTGAACAGCTCTACTCCATGCTCTTCCAAATACACATTTTATAGCACTCAGTTTTCAGACAAGAATCATTACCATTGGTGTAATCAAGCAGGAAAAAAGATGTCCCCAGGGCTTGTGGAATGCCACAGTGCTCCAGCCTTGTCTGCGTCTGCTTGGACTCCAGGGAAGAAGACTGTTGATTGTTCCTGAGCCTCCAGCTCTATCAGCACCTTTAAATAAATGTATTTTCATTTTGCTACCACTTCTGTTGTGCGAGGATGTGCAGAAAGAGGAACACTCCTCCTCTGTTGGTGGGACTGGAAACTTGTACAACCACTTGGGAAATGAGTCTGGCGGTTCCTCAGAAAATTGGACATAGTACTACCTGAGTACCCAGCTATACCACTTTTGGGCATATGCCCAAAACATGCTCCAACATCTAACAAGGACACATGCACAACCATGTTCATAGCAGCCTCATTTAAGGTAGCCAGAAGTTGGAAAGAATCCGGATGTTCTTCGACAGAGGAATGGACACAGAAATTGTGTTACATATACACAATGAAGTACTACTCAACTATAAAAAAATGACTTTATGAAATTCCTAAGCAAATGGATGGAAATTGAAGCTATCATCCTCAGTGAAGTAACCCAGTCACAAAAGAACACTCAAGGTATGTACTCACTTATAAGTGTATACTAGCCCCAAAAGCTTGTAATACCCAAGAAACCATCCACAGAACTTAGGAAGCTCAAAGAGAAGGAATTTCAGAAAGTGGATGCCTCAATTTTTCTTAGAAAAAAGAACAAAACGTTCATGGGAGGAAATAAAGGGACAAGTAGAGGAGCAGGTATAGAAAAAAAGATCATCCACAGACTGCCTCACCTGGGGATACTCCGCATATGAACCCAATAAACCCAAGTACTATTGCTGATGCCAAGTAGTGTTTACTGGCAAGAACCTGGATGCCTCCTCAGAGGTCTGCCAGAGCCATGCTGATACATAGGAAGATGCTTGCAGTTAACCATCAGACTGAACACAAGGAACTCAATGAAGGAGCTAGAGAAAGAACTGGAGGAGCTCAAAGGGTTTGCACCCCCATGAGAAGAACAAAATTATCAACTATCCAAAACCCACCACAGCTCCCAGGGACTAAAACACCAACCAATGAGTTCTCATGGAAAGACCTATGGCCCAAAGTACATATGCAGCAGAGGATATCATTTTCTGACATCAATGGGACCAGAGGTCCAGCAAAGGCTCGTTTTCCCAATGTAGAACGCCAATACGCTGAGGTAAAAGAGGGTGGTTGGGAGAGGAAGGACCTTCATGGAGGCAATGGGAGGGAGAAGGAGGCTGGGATTGTGGGAAAGGGATAACATCTAAAATGTAAATGCAGAGAATTTCCAATAAAAATAAATTAAAGAAAAAAAAGAGCACTGACTGATCTTCCAGAGGTCCTGAGTTCAATTCTCAGCAACAACATGGTTGCTCACAACCATCTACAATAAACTGGATGCCCTCTTCTGGTGTGTCTAAAAAGATCAATAGTGTACTCATATACATAAAATAAATAAATTTAAAAATCTCAACACACACACAAAAACGTACTCTGGTACTGACTGTATCACAGCGTTTTTTCAACAATAAGTCCAGGATTTAATTTTTTTGTAAAGTATTTGTGGGTGACTCAGAATTTAATATTTTTGTTTGTAAAAATTAGGGGTCTGAGGATATATGTAGATATAGATATACATATTTAAAATTTTTAATTGTTCAGTATATTTGCTGATAAATGATTCTGCATGTGTGGCTCTTTAAATTATTAAAAGTATGATATTCATTTTAAGGTAAAAACCTTTAAAATATGATAATTGAAAAATGAGTCATTATTGGATAATAAAGTCAATTTTAAAAATAACTTGTGATCGTTTCATACTGAAAATGTGAGTTAGAGAAAGCTTGATATTTTCAAACTGTTGTTGCACCATTTTACAGCAGACGAAAAGATAATGCATATTTAGAAGTAAAGAGACAACAGGGTCTCATATCAGACTTAAAGGCAGCTACCTCTTAGCAGAGCAGTATAAAAACAGGCTGCAACTAGTCTTCATATTGCTGATGCGAACAAAGGGACAATGGGAAAGCATATTTTTAAAAATGTATATACATTTACTCCTCATAGCATTTTATAATTGGTGTAGGGTTATAAAAATTACCCAGTGATTACTTTTTCAATGGGCAAGAGCTCTTTGAAACATGAAGTGCAAATCTATAGTCAAGCACACACAGAAGACACTTTGAAAGGGCAGATGCAGTGGCAGAACCATCTTGTCCTGTCGTCTTCCTAGGAGGTGCAGAGAATGAAGGCAGAATGATATGTATGTGTTTCAGAGCCACTTTGCCTGGAGAACAAAATGCTAAACCAGAAAGATTCTGTCAAATAAGGTGGAAGATAAGGTGTGAGAGCCCCACACACTGGCAGCCACTAACACACAGCATACACAAACACACAAGGCCCCACACACTAGCACCCGCTAACACACAGCATACACAAACACACAAGAAACATAACGCACAGGAGAGATGCAGAACCATCACTATTTATGTACTCCTGGGAAATCAGATAGCAGCCAAAACTCCTCAGGGCCATGGGAAGAACGACAAATGCTTCAGAACTCATGGAATGCTGCCCCTGGTTACCGCGGCCACGTGGCTGAGCCTCAGCATCACATGACCGCAAGACTTCACGCTGTTATCGAGTTTGGAATCCTGGGAAAACTTTAAGGGTGTTTCCAGTGAGTAGCTCTGGCACTCACAACACTAATGCTTGGTCTGTTTCAGGCATTGCTGCTGGGGCAGATTATGATTCATTCACCACCCTAGAGAAGAACTTAGAGACATGGGCTGTCAGCAGTAACCACCACCCTTAGAAAACATTTGGAAAAGTACAGGTGTTTCTGAAGCTAGGCTGAGATGTTTTGACTACTGGCTTCAGTGTAAACTATCTTAGGGAACGATCTCAAGCTCAGAAAGGCACACTCTTATCAGCTAAGCTTCAGACCTTTTATAACCAGGAACAAGAACAAGCACTGGCTGACATGACTCCCACTGAGGCTGGACTGGTGATGATTGATTTCTTATGCCCACTTCTGCCCTCAGCTTCCTGATATGATTAATAAAACAGTGCTCGTCTGCAAGCACTTCTGGGATGGACCCCCAAATGGGGCAGTCTCTGGATGAACTTTCCTTCAGCCCTGCTCTATTCTTTGTCACTGTATTTCCTCCTATGAGTATTTTGTTCTCTTTCTAAAAAGGAGCCTGATATGAATGTCACCTAGGAAGCTCTGATACAGATGAGGATGTTGGCAGCTAACCATCAGACTGAGCATGGGGACCCCAACAGAGGAGTTAGAGAAAGGACTGAAGGAGCTGAAGGGGTTTGCAACCTCACAGGAAGAACAACAACATCAACCAACCAGAATCCCCAGAACTCTCAGGGACCGAACCATTAACCAAAGAGCACACATGGATGGACCCATGGCTCCAGCCACATATGTAGCACAGGATAGCATTGTCTGGCATCAAAAGGAAAAGAAGTGTTTGGTCCTGTGAAGGCTTGATTACCCAGCATAGGGGAATGCCAGGGTGTTGAGGTGGGAGTGGGTAGGTGGGAGTGGGAGCATCTTCATATAAGAAGGGGAAGGGGGAGGCGACATGGAAAGGTGGGAAATGGACAAGATCTAAAATGTAAATACATAAATTATCCAATTAGAAAACAAGCCATCAAATAAGCAAAAAACTTGCTTATAAGTAGAAATATATTCTGAAGATTTAAGATAGATATGGCTTATTTCTGTATAAAAATTTAGATTTGTAATTTTTTAAATATTATTACAAGATTACTTTTAAAGATAAATAATAAAATAATTATTCCTGTCTTTGTAGCCACAAAAAACTGCTGCCTGCCAGTAAGAGAAAGTGCCTGAGAAAACTGCCTTTCTTGCTCACACTTTGTTAATCTATATAGCAAGTTGCTTAGATGCACATGTACTGAGGTTTGGGGAATAGTTTGTTTACTTTGACAATGTGATGTTGTTTCTTGTAAATTAGGAACACACTTATTTTCACAATTATTTAGTAGAAAAGTCAAATGTAATCACACTGTAGCTTCATACATTTTGCTGGGATATATATGTAAGCTATGAAAGGAAAAATTAAGTGTGAAGGTTTGGGAATATTTTTCCTTCCATCCATTGACTATGTGTATGCATGTATACATGTGAAACTTGTCTAGGTGTGTCTTAGAGCTTGCTCAGTCTGCCAATTGTATGTGTGTGTGTATGTGTGTGTGTGTGTGTGTGTGTGTGTGTATTTTCTCTCTCTCTTTCTGTTTTCCCTGGCTCCAAGGAGGTTAAAAAGTTCAGAGTTTTTTCTGCAGCCCCAGAAAAAGCTGCGTTCTCACAGAGAAAGTTCTGCTGAGTAACATCTCTAACCACTGGCTGCCATGGCAGCAGCCCTGAAAGTATCTGGCTCCATCCCTGTCCGTGGCACTAAGCATGGACCCTAATGGTGGCCTGCTGCAGTTTAACCACCACATGGATTCCAAAGCTGATAACTGTTAGAAATATTTAGTTGAACAAACTGACAAAACCCTCATTTTTACCCTCACATGCCAATGGCATGGGACTACACATGGAAGGAACAATCTGAATGTTAAATGAAACTTCCTCACTGGCTAACTCCTGAGAAACTACATGCCCCATCATGTGCAGAGGAGACACTGAGGCTGAAAGAAACCCTCCTTGTCTCTGGTGAGGATGGTCCACAGTTCACTCTGATTTGTGGAACTTCCTCAGGTGACGATGGTATGTGGATGACTGGTGAAAGTTACTATTACACAGGGAGCAGGAGTAAGGCTTCTCTCCTGTGTGAATTATCTCATGAGACTGCAGGTTGGTCTTGTATCTGAAGGCCCTTCCACATGTACTGCATGGAAAAGGCTTCTCTGCCCTGTGCATGGCCTCATGAAACCGAAGTTCTGAGCCTTCACGAAAGCCTATCTGGCACTCCTTACAGGAAAACGGCCTCTCCTTTCTGTGTGTTTTCTGGTGGATGGAGAGGTTGCAGGGATATTTAAAAGATCTGGGACATTGCTCACATTTGTATGGTTTGGGGTCTCTCTAGAGTTTCACCTGGTAACCCTCAAAAGCGGAATTTGCCTCATGGTGCTGGAAAAGAGGGGCAGGCTTAGGGGTATGCTGCTCTGGCCTGGAGAGGAACCCTGGTACTTCCACAGGGACAACATCAGAAGAAGATGCCCACAGGGACTCTTCCAGGGACCTGGAGGTCCCGCACACTGCAATTCTTCAATCCTCTTGTCAAGCGCTGGATACTGCCCTGTCTGGAGAGTGAGAAGGGAATCTCTCACAGTTCCAACCTAGGATTCAAGGGAGCTAGGCAGCCATCTTCGGTATTGTCATGCCCTATGAATGTAAGACAGTCAGTGGAACAGTGTCCAAATAGAGATCCACAGGAGGTCCCTCTTCTGTCCAGCTTCTTGACTCCCCTGAGCATATCTTTGGGGACCTACAAAAGTGTCCTTGCATTCTCTTGTGTTGGAGTTGTTGCTACTTTCTGTTACTTCCTATACATGCTTATTTCTTTTAAGGGAGTGTTTTTTGAAAAGAGGATTTCCTGCTATTCATGAAAATGTGAATCTATAAGCAAAGCCAGGTGACCACTGTCAATTAATCTTTATATAACAGAAAACCTGCCCTAAACCTGCTTTCAAAGGATGCCTGGATTCTGGATTAGCTCATGTGTCTATCCCTCACCTCTAATGATCTTATCCTGACATTCCTAAGTTCTGTTCTCTAAACTCACACTGTGTTTGCAAGTGTTGAGTCACTGTCCCTAAGAAAAACACAGGCTATATATCTGTAATGTCTGGCTAAGATGTATTCCTTAACTACCTAATTCATTGAAGAAAGATCAATGAAGGGGGGGGTGGAAATCTGTTAAACAGGGACTAGCCCCTTTAAGAAAGGTTACTCATCTCAGAGATGTCAAGGATGCCATACATGACCCACAGCATCAACTAACCAGGGCTCAGAGACTGCAGTAGCAATTACAGAGCCCGTCCGGGTCTGCACTGGGTCCTCTGTGTATAATGGTTGTGCTGTGTGGTGTTTCTGTCGACCCCTAACAATGAGTGCAGTGTAGAAAACAAAGTTTTAGGGCTCTGAGACTTTTCCAAAACACCCATTTTTGAGGACAGAATTTACTGGCTGACAGCCACAAGGTCTTATAGAAAAGTCCAAATATATTTCATCATCAGCCTAAACCCCTCAAAATTTTTAAAAATGTAAAAACAAAGTTTTAGTGGACAGGTCAGAAAAACCGGATTATACTGACCAAGCTGAGTTAAGACAAAACAAAACAAAAAAACTTCTTTCATAACAGCTTCCCTGCCCCACCCTGTACTGAATTCCAATGAGAACTGCAAATTGTCAACAACCTTACTGCCACAAATTTCTACCCCCCTTCCTCCTCCTTCCTCTCCTCCTTCTGAAAAATTATGTGCTGACCAATCACAATATAGAAGTTCACGCCCCTCACAAAAAGGTATAAAAGACGTAGCTTTTTGAGTTTGGGGTTGACTCTTCCTGTGAGGCTGAGCAGCCCCATGGAAACATCGGATCAATAAACCTCTTGCCATTGCAGCGATCTATCATCAAGTTGTGTGCGGTGAGGCTGTGCACCTAGGGTGAGACCTTGGGGCTCTAATATTAGTGCCTCTTGACCAGATGCCTGCTTTTGAACCCTTTCCTCATATTAAGATGCATTTATGCTGAGTTGCCTCATTCCTCCAACCTTAATATAGAGGATGTGATTGGACTCACTGTAACTTGTTTTGCTATATTTTGTTGATATGCATGGGAAGCTGCTCTTTCTGAAGAGAAATGGAGAGCTGGATCGGAGAAAAAGGTGAGCTGGGAGAAGGACTAACAGGAGAGGCAGAAGGGGAAACTGAGGTCAAAATAAAATATGTGTGAGAATGAATATAAGAAGAGAAAAGAAAAGAAAGAAAAGAAAAGCTATTATTTCAGAAATTGTCCCTCATTCCCAAAACCTCATAATCAAGATATTCTACCTATTACCAAATGTCTGGCTTGGAAAAAAGAAACAAGGCTGGGTAGGACCAGGCAAGAAGAGGGTAAGTCTGGAGATGGGAGGACCAAAGGAGCCCATAAATGTCTGACACAGAATCCCCTGAGGTAGGTCTCCCATCTCTGGACTCCCTTTATACTCGAGACTACATTATACCCTAACCTGGATGTGTCTGTTCTAAAGCTTGTCTTTTTCTTCTTAACTTAGCCCTATGACTGGTATTTCCTGGCCAAAAGTTTGTGTGATGGTCTTTACTCTCATTCCTTCAGTGGGTTTACCAATATGTCATTATTATTTTCTATCTGGAATCCTCAGGACCTCTACATTCACTGTTCAGAGAACGGCCCCTTGGTGTCTTGACCTCATACAGGCAATGTTGCTTTCTGTCTTGGAACCTCATGGTCCTCCATATTCATTCTAAAGTAGCTGAGGCTTTCCCATCTCCCACCTCTAGCTATTAGTCTGTCAGTGGCCCCTCCCTATATGTCACTTCCCTTTTCTGTCTGAGTAGGCTGTATTTCTAATTCCTATATATTTTATTTTGTCCCTTCCAGTAAACACTAGCTCTAGAGAACTACCTTTGTTCAAAGATGTCCTTGAAAATAAAGCTTTAATTTGAGGAGGCCATAGTTTATTCATTACTGAGTCCTTAAAAAACTCACACCTGTGAAACAAGCCCAACACTCAAATACTATTGGCACAGATGCACAATGCCTCTGATCCTAGGAACATGCCTGGATATTATGACAGCAGTTTACTTGGAATTCAATTTTAATAATGAAATTTTGAATTTAAAATAAAGCCCAAGTGTGAGTAAAACAAACTGAAAAAGAGTACTTGGTAATAGAATAAAAGAACTCCAACAGTGTGCATGGGGGGTTGTTTACAACTATAATCCTTCACTTGGGAAGAAGAGAGCTTATACTTTCTACCTGAGATCTTCATCAGTCAGGGCTACATTACAAAACCATACCTCAAAAGGAAACCAAACAGAAAAACAAAACAAAACAACAACAAAAAACAAGAACCCACAAAAAAACTGAAATCAAAATTAAAATATGTACAACAAGAACTGATTTGTAAAACAATTACTTACAATTTTTTAACAATTTGCATAGCAATTCTTACAGTGTGAATACCAGGTGTTCCGCTTTGGAAATTGCTGTCACAGACTAAGAAATAAGCAAATCAAGATGCCTAAAGAAGATCCAGTGTATGTACATTTACCTTAAGTTTTTCCAGGTTGGACAATTTAGAGTAAAGCACCAATATTCATCAAGACATTTCTTATGAGTGTGCCATGGTGTCATATGCAGGTGACAGCCAAATTTCAACATCAGAAACATTACACTACCATTGTGTAAACTCAGGAATTGTGGACCAGATATCTTACTGACATGCATTAGCCAATTTGGAAAGCAAGGGAGTCAATTCAGTGCCCAGATACTACCTTTCAGGTGCAGGGATCAGAGACTAGTGCTGACAGCCAGATCTTTAGATGTGAGCTGAGGTTTGAACAAATTTCTCCTGATTACAGAATGAGTACTTCCCTGACTGAGCTACCCTCCTGACAGAAGGCATTTCCTCTAAAACCCTTAAGTTCTTGCCAAATGTCAACTCCTCAGTCTCTCTAACACCTGTAAATAAATATATTGCATTTAATTAGAATCATCAGCCATTTGATGGGATCTTTTCTGATTTATTCATGCTAACTTAGAGTACTGCAAATTCAAGCATGAAATGGTTTTTTTGGGGGGGAACAATCTCCCTAACAACATAAACTACAACTTCTTGGTACATTTTCCCCACTGACATGACTGTCTTTCCTCCCCACAAAACAGTCCTTATCCCAGGTACTCACCATGACAGGAGGCTGCAAGCACTCATCAGTCAGACCCTCCATGAATCTCCCCATGTTTCTGCCACTGGATTTCCACTTCTCTATCAAGGCAAACTTGTCCTTGCAGTGCCCAGTGATGAGAAACTGCTCCAAGACCAGTTGAGAAATCATCTGCTCCTTGCTCTGCCTTTCTGGCTGCAGCCAGGAGGTAAACATCTCCCAGAGTCTTTGCAGCTCCTGCTTTGCCAGGGAGCCATTGTTATTTGGGGAAACACTGAACTGAGCACATGGAGAGTGAGAGAGGTCTTCTCCCCACTGCACAGCAGAAGCCTGGGTTAGAATAAACTCTGCATTGTCTAATACAACGTCATTTGATGATGACTTGGGCACGAAGGTTTCTCTGCACCGTGAAGCCATTGTGAAGAGAATCCTCAGAAAAATTCAACTATGGCAATTTGGTATCTGTCTTTCCACAATTGCTGAAGGTGTAAAAGCTATAAAATAAAAAGGAATGAGACGCATAGGTAAAGTAAAAATTCAGCTGCAATTTCTGTCAGAGTTAGTTTACTTGTAACCTGCCAGTTCCATCACTACATTAGGAAGAAAAAATAAAAGACACCTTTTCTGTTGAATGAATCACAGGTGGAATCCTAATCAGCTAAGTATCTAATACAATGCTTGATGCTTCCCTGTGAGGACACATCCTAAGCAAACATAGTATGTCACCGTGGTCAGAGGGGACAGTGAAGATTGGCATTTGTCTTCTGATCCTGTGCTCTCAACATATGGCTCATTCCAAAATTGTTAAACTTCCATCATTGCCAGAGAGTTTAGGATCCCAGGCGCTTCAGAAACAAGGTCAAACCCTTGGAGGTGGAATGAGACAAAGGGCCAGAAACTGCTGAATGTGTCTGAATCAAAACAGCAAAAAACAAGCAAACAAACAAAAAAACTCACAGGCTGAGCAGGGCTCATCTCTGTAAGCAGAGACGGGTTTATCTTTGTGGTCTGGATAGAATTAAAATCCTGTGGCCGAAATCAACTATTTGTTCTCTTCTGTTTTCTTTCCTTTGCCTTTTTTTTTTTTGTCATATGCATGTGTGTGTGTGTGTGTGTGTGTGTAAGCTCACGCTTGAACGCTCACATACGTATGCACACGCAAGCAAGCACATGTAAACGTGCATGTATGCATGTGCCAAAATGTGTTACATAGGGGGGGCATACAGGTATTGCTATGCCTGTGTGTGTGTGTGTGTGTGCTCGACAGTTATGTGTGTTTCCCATAGTAGAAAACACTCGTACACGAAAATGGAAACAAACGTTTAAAACATTTCTAGCAGGCTGCAAGGCTCAGAAGGCTGGGTGCAGCGGTCCTAGAACTGGCCAGCTGCACAGGAGTGGCCGTGTCTCCTGCCTGTCTGGAAACCAGGCCATCAGGACCCCTCGTGGAGCAATGGGAGGCAAGGAGGGAGCCATATCCACAGCAGTCAGGAAACGCAACAGACAGCTACAATCCTACGTCACTGTGGCCCACGCTCACCAAGACCCCGAAGCTTCTGGAAGACGCTTAAGAAGGCTTTTGCCCACGCACCTGCAACTCTCCTCAGTAAGACTCCGAAATTTCTGGAAAACGCCTGAAAAGGCTTCTTGTGCATCTGCAGCAGCGCTCCTTGCTAAGACCCCGAAGTTTCTGGAAAACACCCTACGCGGCTTCTTCAGCTCCTGCACAAGGACAGGTTTCTCTGGACGGTACGTACGTCCTGAATGGACAAAGGGCTGAGGGTGGTCCAAAGCGCTTCAGCGAGGGACGAAGTCTTGATGTCACCCAGGAATTTCCCACAACCCTCCCTAAGTTCAGGAGAGGACAAGAGTTAAGTGAACGTGAGCTGATGCTGCTCTGGGGTGAGCATCCGCCGTCCCTGTGGGTTTTATACGAACTCCCTTGGACTCGGGTTCCTGGGCTTTGTTGTGTGTACAGGGCGTGTGCCAACGGCTCGCTCCAGTTTTCGCTACAGGATTTGGTCACAGTACATGGAAGTGAGGCGTTGTGTGGCGGATGCAGGCTGCACTCAGCCGCCGTCGGGGCTGGGCGTGGGCAGGGTGCTTTACAGTCCTTTGCCGAGTCTTCTGGAGTTCCGTGCTCACTGCTAATTGTGTAAGAGAAGTCGGGTTCTCGGGATCCCTCTGGGCCTGCACTGTGCTGGTTTTAGCCACTGATTTTAAACTCCAAGCGTAGCGCTCCTGCCCTCCACCCCCACGCCGATCTCTGGTGCTAAGCGTGTTGTGTTCTTTTCACCAGTAAACAAGCAGGCAGAAAACCCTTGATTCCCAAGTGAGCATTTTCAGCCTCGGAAAACGGTGCTTTTAATCTGTGGATCATGTTTTTGTTTGATTGTTTTCACGTGGGGACTTGCAAAATGAAATACCCTTTGTGGTAAATTGATCCAACAAAAATATGAGTATCTATATGGAGTTAAGGAGAGTGCAAGAAAATACTAGAACATCTGCCGTGCAGTTGGGTAATGCAGACATCGAGAGCCCACATAGCTCCACAATCCCGGCCAGTTTGTGCTGGGTGGGTCAGCATTTTACCTTAGAGCATGGCCCTCCTGAGCTGATTGAGTCACACTGGCTTTTTACTTCGTTCTGCTCTTTACAATACCTGACAGAGCGGAGGCTGTAGGTCAGTCTGCAAGGTGCTCGCCTAACGTCCAGAATCTCTGTGTTCATATCAAACACATCATCCCTGGGGCCCCTCTCACCTGCAGTCTCAGCACTTGGGAGGTGGACACCCAAGTACTACAAGTTCGAGGTCATCTTTGAGTGCATATCAAGTTCAAGGAAAGCCTGGGCTGTAAGAGATGTGACTGGGAGACTCTTTTCCTCAAGGGTTAGAAGGCTGTGTAAACCTGTGTTGATTTTTTACCCAGTTCCCATCTCTCCAGTGGTACATTTGGTATTGCTTCTGGTATGTGAAAATTAATTCTAAGCACCAATATAAACAAAATCTCACTAGGAAGAAAATAGTTACACGCAGCAGCAAATGGTGTTTTACCCGATTAATTAGTGTATTTATTCATTTATATCCTGATCAGTGCTCCCCACTTTCTGACCCCTTCCCAACTGTACCTCTTCTCTGAGAGGGTGGGTGGGGGCTCCCTTAAGGTATGTGAGTATTTTTTTAATTCTCATGACAATTATTTCATAAGGATGCTTCTTCTGTTCACGATTACTTTAACTTATTAAAATTCAGAATTTTATCAGCAGGAAATATCAGTTCAGCCAAATGATGAATTTTTACATTGGATCCAAACACTGGTGTACCTGTGGCTAATTGATTCCCAGAATTCACTTTTATAACCTAAATATGTGACATTTTTTTCTTCTCTCATGAAAACTGCAACTTGTAGTTTCAACTTTCAGATCCGTAGGTATTGCAGTCTGAGGGTCTTTAGACTTCAGAATTTCAATCTCTGAGTTGCTACTCCTCTTTGGACTAATGGTTTTAAAATTCTGACTCTGTACATAGGTTCAGCACTCTGAAATAAGGCTACCGTCTGAAGTATTAAGGGTTAATCCTGCTCTGTAATTTCATGGCACACAATCAAACCTATCAGAATGCCTGGAGAGCGGCAGTAGTGATGGCGTACCCCTTTAACCCCAGCATAGAGGAGATAGATGCAGGCAGATCTCTGAGTTCCAAACCACCCTGGTCTACATGGGGAGCTCTAGGACACCCAGCATTAGAGAGACACTTTCTCACAAAACTGAAACATAAAAGAAAATGATTCTTAGGAGACAACCCCAGCATTGGGGAGGTAAAGCCACAAGGTTGAAGTTCTAAGTCATTTTCAGCTGCTTAGCAAGTTCATAATCAGAGTATGCTACAAGACACTCGTTTGTAACACACACACACACACACACACACACACACACACACACACACAGGAACAAACAAACAGAAAAGGAAAGACCAAATAGTCATTTGGGGGCCAAAACAGTTTGATTGTACCCAGACTACAGTAATCACATCCTTTCTGCCAACCATATTTCTGACAAATAAAGTACAAGCCTATCTCTGCTTCCCGAGACGTGTTCAGCCTGTCTTTCTATGTTGTGATTCACACACATTCAGGAGGGCCTCCTGCCTTTGTCTCATTCCACCTCCAAGGGTTTGACCTTGTTTCTGAAGCGCCTGGGATCCTAAACTCTCTGGCAATGATGGAAGTTTAACAATTTTGGAATGAGCCATATGTTGAGAGCACAGGATCAGAAGACAAATGCCAATCTTCACTGTCCCCTCTGACCACGGTGACATACTATGTTTGCTTAGGATGTGTCCTCACAGGGAAGCATCAAGCATTGTATTAGATACTTAGCTGATTAGGATTCCACCTGTGATTCATTCAACAGAAAAGGTGTCTTTTATTTTTTCTTCCTAATGTAGTGATGGAACTGGCAGGTTACAAGTAAACTAACTCTGACAGAAATTACAGCTGAATTTTTACTTTACCTATGCGTCTCATTCCTTTTTATTTTATAGCTTTTACACCTTCAGCAATTGTGGAAAGACAGATACCAAATTGCCATAGTTGAATTTTTCTGAGGATTCTCTTCACAATGGCTTCACGGTGCAGAGAAACCTTCGTGCCCAAGTCATCATCAAATGACGTTGTATTAGACAATGCAGAGTTTATTCTAACCCAGGCTTCTGCTGTGCAGTGGGGAGAAGACCTCTCTCACTCTCCACGTGCTCAGTTCAGTGTTTCCCCAAATAACAATGGCTCCCTGGCAAAGCAGGAGCTGCAAAGACTCTGGGAGATGTTTACCTCCTGGCTGCAGCCAGAAAGGCAGAGCAAGGAGCAGATGATTTCTCAACTGGTCTTGGAGCAGTTTCTCATCACTGGGCACTGCAAGGACAAGTTTGCCTTGATAGAGAAGTGGAAATCCAGTGGCAGAAACATGGGGAGATTCATGGAGGGTCTGACTGATGAGTGCTTGCAGCCTCCTGTCATGGTGAGTACCTGGGATAAGGACTGTTTTGTGGGGAGGAAAGACAGTCATGTCAGTGGGGAAAATGTACCAAGAAGTTGTAGTTTATGTTGTTAGGGAGATTGTTCCCCCCAAAAAACCATTTCATGCTTGAATTTGCAATACTCTAAGTTAGCATGAATAAATCAGAAAAGATCCCATCAAATGGTTGATGATTCTAATTAAATGCAATATATTTATTTACAGGTATTAGAGAGACTGAGGAGTTGACATTTGGGCAAGAACTTAAGGGTTTTAGAGGAAATGTCTTCTGTCTGGATGGTAGCTCAGTCAGGGAGGCACTCATTCTGTAATCATTAGAACGGTGTTGGATCCTCAGCTCACATCTAAGCATCTTGCTCTCAGCACTAGTCTCTGATCCTGTTGTGATATGAAATGTTTGTGAAACCAAAAGAACACCAAAGAGCCTAATGCCATGCCATTGCCTTAGGTTCTCTTGGGAAACCTGACAACCCTAACAAAGCAGGAGAGTGGAGCCTAATTTCAGGCAAGCATTTATAGAGGCAAGAAAGTGGTATCTTGCCTGGTACACATTTGATTTGGGGGGGGGGGTGCATTATGGCCTTTAAAATAACTGGCCTGTGCTGGGAACTAACCAGAAACTTAATTCTTGTTTTCCTCCTGATTGGTGGTTGTTAGGAAGTGAAGAACTAGCGTTGGCCTTGTCCCCGGCGGTGTGGATTTGTATAAGCTGGAAACTGGCGAATACACAGGTCTTGTTGGGCCGTAGTCTGCAAAGTGTTGAAAGGTTATGTACCTGCTGTACCATAACCTGAGTACAGCCTTAGGTCAGGTTTTCTAGAGTGAAGTCTGAACCCCAAAATACTTGGTCGTTCAATCCCTGTACATAAAGGCAGAATTTGGGGACTGAAGTAACTGACTGACTTTCCAAATTGGCTATTCATGTCAATAAGACACTGTGTCCGGAGCTTTCCAAATTGGCTATTCATGTCAATAAGACACTGTGTCCGGAACACTGAGGTTGCCAACAGTAGAGTAGATTCTGATGTTGGAAGGTGGCTCTCACATACACACAGCCCTGACACACTCATAAGAAAAGCCTTGATGAATCCTGGTGCTTCAGTGCAAATTTTCTAATCAGGGTCTTGATTTGCATGTTTCTTAGTCAGTGGCAGAAGTTTCCGAAGTGGGGACATTGTTCCCTCACCCCACATGCATATTGTAAGAGATCACTGTTCTCCAAATCAGTTCTTCTTTTATATATTTTAATTTTGATTTCAGTTTGTTTATGGGTTCTGTTTGGTTTTGTTTTCCTATTTGAGGTACGATTTCATAGTGTAGACCTGACTGACCAAGAATTCAGTTGTAAAGTATAAGCTTTCTTCTTCCCAAGTGAACAATTATAGGTGTGGACAACCCCCCATGCACACTGCATGTTGGAGTTCTTTTACTCTATATAAACAAGTTTTCCCTTTAGTTTCTTTTATTCCAGTTCACACCTGGGCTTTTTTAAATTCAAAATTTCATTATTAAAATTGAATTCCAAGTAAACTGCTGTCATAATATCCAGGCATGTTCCTAGGATGAGGCATTGTGCATCTGTGCCAACAGTATTTGAGTGTTGGGCTTGTTTCAGACAGGTGTGAGTTTTTTAAGGACTCAATAATGAATAAACTATGGCCTCCTCAAATTAAAGCTTTCTTGTCAAGGACATCTTTGAACAAAGGTAGTTCTCTAGGGCTAGTGTTTAATGGAAGAGACAAAATAAAATATATAGGTATTAGAAATACAACCCACTCAGACAGAAAAGGTAAGTGACAGATAGGGAGGGGCCACTGACAGACTAATGGCTAGAGGTGGGAGATGGGAAAGCCTCAGCTACTTTAGAATGAATATGGAGGACCATGAGGTTCCAAGACAGAAAGCAACATTGCCTGTATGAGGTCAAGACACCAAGGGGCCGTTCTCTCAACAGTGAATGTAGAGGTCGTGAGGATTCCAGATAGAAAATAATAATGACATATCGGTAAACCCACTGAAGGAATGAGAGTAAAGACCATCACACAAACTGTAGGATGAATCCAGCAAGCTTTACTTTTTTTCACACCGGGCTATTTCTCTTAAATGGGCTTTGAGAAAACATCAGGGAAGAAAGAGACAGTGGGGTCTATATATTTTAAAATGGTACAAGACCAGGGGGTGGCCAAGATTTGGGTTCTTTTTGTTTATATAGGAATCCAAGTGAACATTTCAAAATTTATCTCATGAGGGTAGAAGTCAGGTTAAACTTGAGAGTGAAAATGGAAGGTCATAGGGTTCCAAGTCAGAAAGTAACAATTGTCTGTCTGAGGCCAAGACATCAAAGTGGTGTCTACTGCGGAGTACATGCAGACATCCTGAGGATTCAAGTCTGAAAATCACAGTGTCCCATAGGTAAGTCCACGGAATGTATGAGAGTGAAGACAGTCACATGACTTTTGCTTGAATTAAGCAAGCCCTATTTTATGTATGACAAGACTATTTCTCAGAGATTAGCTTTGAGAAAATAGCAGTGAACCCACAGACACTGGGGTTATAGAGCTTTAAAAACTGCAAGATTATGAGGAATCTAAGATCTGGGGGCTTTTGTTTATATAGGAATTTGACTGAACATTTCCAAGTTTATCAGGGTGAAGGTCAGGACAGGGTCAGAGTATAGGTTTCAGAACATGTCAAATTCCAGAAAATGGGTCAAGATATGGTCCAGTTCAAGTTTTACAGAAAATAAAAAAAAAAGGCTGTGATTCTGTTTTAACCTTGTAATAAGGTTTCTAACCTTAAAAATGGAGTCAAGCTGGTCCGTCATTGACCAGAGACTAGATGTTAAAGTAGAGGCTAACAGTGGTTACCTGGTTTTGTTTACAGGTCCATGTTTCCATGTGTGGGCAGGAAGCACTCTTTTCTGAGAACATGCCATTAAAAGAAGTTATCACACATTTGGAGCAACAGAAAGCAGCAACTCCAACACAAGAGAATGCAAGGGTAATCTTGGAGATCCCCAAAGATATGTTCTTTCCCACAGGTGAGTCAGGAGGTGGGACAGAAGAGGGACCTCGTGTGGATCCTAAGTTGTGCAGTTCCACTGACTGTCCTGTTTTCATAGGGCGTGAAAATACAGAAGATGGCTTCCCAGCTCCCTGGAATGCTAGTGTTGGAAATGGCAGTATGGATCGTGTTGGAACTGGGAGGAATTCCCTTTTCACTCTCCAGACAGGGCAGTATCCAGAGCTTGACAAGAGGGAGGTTTCTTATGGAATCCCACAGGTTGTCAGAAGAGCAGGTCAAGGTACTTCCAGGTCCCAGGAAATGTCCCTAAGGGCACCTTCATCTGAGGATCTTCTTATGGAGGTGCAACCAGTGTTTCTCTCACTGACAGAGCAGTCTGAGGACACTGGTGATGGTCACAACACGACTGATGTAACTGGTGGTGTCATCAGTCTCACCAAAGAGGGAGATTCCATTTTCATTATACAGACAGAACAGTGTTCTGAGCCTGAGGTGAAAAGTGTTTCTTATGCTGTTCCTCAGGATTTAAGAATTGCAGTGTGCGGGACCTCCAGGTCCCTGGAAGAGTCCCTGTGGGCAGCTTCTTCTGATGTTGTCCCTGTGGAGGTAGCAGGGTTCCTCTCCAGGTCAGAGCAGCATACCCCTAAGCCTGCCCCTCTTTTCCAGCATCATGAGGCAAATTCCACCTTTGAGGGTTACCAGGTGAAACTCCAGAGAGACCCCAAACCATACAAATGTGAGCAATGTCCCAGATCTTTCAAATATCCCTGCAACCTCTCCATCCACCAGAAAACACACAGGAAGGAGAGGCCGTTTTTCTGTAAGGAGTGCCAGATAGGCTTTCGTGAAGGCTCAGAACTTCGGTTTCATGAGGCCATGCACAGGGAGGAGAAGCCTTTCCCATGTGGTACATGTGGAAGGGCCTTCAGATACAAGACCAACCTGCAGGCTCATGAGAGAATTCACACAGGAGAGAAGCCTTACTCCTGCTCCATGTGTAATAGTACCTTTCGCCAGTCATCCACATACCATCGTCACCTGAGGAAGTTCCACAAATCAGAGTGAACTGTGGACCATCCTCACCAGAGACAAGGAGGGTTTCTTTCAGCCTCAGTGTCTCCTCTGCACATGATGGGGCATGTAGCTTCTCAAGAGTTAGCCAGTGAGGAAGTTTCATTTAACATTCAGATTGTTCCTTCCATGTGTAGTCCCATGCCATTGGCATGTGAGGGTAAAAATGAGGGTTTTGTCAGTTTGTTCACTAAAGTGTTCTAAGTGCCTAAAGACTGGCTGTAATCTGAGTTCCCAGTAGTCAATAAATGTTGATGGTTCTGTATCTCTGGAGTTACATTTCTTGTCATAGAGATATGTCTGAGGATAAGAGTTTTTAGGTTTCTTTTTTTTCTCAACTTTAGTTTTAAGTATTTTCTTTATGGGGGAGTCATGTCAGAAGATAAGAGTACATACTGCTTTTACGTGGGATCTGAATTCAGCACCTTGCTGTGGCCAGTGGCTCACGAACATATCTATCACTTTTCATTTAAATACTAGAGAACATTTACTTTTATAACGAACAATCTTTAAATATTTCTTCAGAGAAAGCTATGTAAATACAGCAAAGCAATGACTTTTATTTAAACCAACTTCATGTAATAATGCAAACTTATAATGCATTTCTATGGTTTGTTGACTGCATTAAATTTATTTTTTTAATAGGAATAAAAATGGCTGCTGCAAACTTGGCAATGGGAATTCACCCCTTTCCCCAGGTTTCAGTGGGAATCCTTGGCAGTTCCTCGAAGCGCTTGCATATCTTTTTCATGTTTCCTGGGAAGCATTTAATGCCCAAACACATGATTATAGAGCAAATGACTTTTATCAGCTGCTTGTCTATCATCTCAAAAGGCACAAGACAAGGTTTGATTTTGAATTTAAAGATTTCTTAGATGATATTGGATATAAATTGATACTTAATAACAAGGGGGACATCTGTGTATACCATGTGTCTCTGGACTAGCTTCCAGGCAGTCACAGTCATCCTAACAGCTCCTATGTGTCCTAGGACTGTCTTGGACTCGTGTGTCTTCATGGTGCACATCCTCTACAGACACAATACTCAGTACTTTCTAAAATTCTTATCTGAGGACAGAGCTGCCCAAAGTCCTCATCCAGCTCTGCACATTTGTCATCTTCCTCATTTTCTTCCATTGTGGTCATCTTCACAACCTACTCCACATACCCAAAGCTACGGAGAGTTACGTGTATTTCTATTTCTACAAAGATACCTTTCCACATGTTGTTTCTATGGTCTCATTAGCAAAGGAAGTTGAGTTCCAGCCTGCCTTAACCTGCTGCTGTAAAAGGTAGCTACCTTCAAGTATGGCACAGACTCTCCCATTGTTTCTTTACATCTAAATATGAATGATCTTTTATCTATCAGAGGATGCTAAGGCAATAGTATGAAAACACCAAGCTTCCAGTAACTGACTCTTTCAGTCATTTGATCATAGTATTTTACTTATGTACTTTCCAATAATGTGTATTTTTTAAATAAATTTATCTATAGAAATTATAGATTTATCACATTATACAAATTTCTACATGTCAGTAAACTATATAAATGAAGATGATAAAATACAACAAGAAGAGAAGACATGTGTCAGGAAAGTAAACGTGTGTGTGTGTGCGCGCGCACTGACGTGTTTTGTTTTATATGTGTGGGTATCTTTCCTTTGTGTATGTCTATACCATATGCATAAAATACCCGAAAATGTCAGAAGAGGGTGTGACACTTTAGGAATGAAGTTACTCATAGTTTTGAGCAATTTTTGAATGCTGAAAGTAAACCCTGGATCTTCTAGATAATCATTACCTGTTTTTAACCACCGAGCCAGCTCTCCAGCCCCAAGCTGTTGTCTTCGTATGCAGACATAACAATCCTCCAAATGTCACCATTGGTCTGAAAATGTTCTAAAAGTTATGGAAGTGCAGGTCACCTTACGGAAAGTAGCCTCAGAAGGGCAAGTGTTACCTTTTCTATTACGTGTATCAGAGTACAGTAGCAATTTCTGAGATGAGGAAAAGATCTGGAGAGCAGAAAATGGGAACATAGATGACATACTGAAGAGATAACATGACACAGGCATATAATGCACATGTATGAAAATACCACATCGAAATTCCTTAGTATGGACAATATAGTCTTTAAGTTAAAAAAATAACTAAAACTTTCCACCACAGTCCGGTGGCCTAGTTGGTTCATTTTACTCCTATGTCGATATTAATGATTGCAGCTTCTCCACACCATGGTCAGTAACATCCACTTTCTAGAAGGTACATCAAAACATTTTAATTGGGTAAAATTATGCTTCTTTGTATATTTATTTCTTCAAGAAAATATATCTTTGGCTTCTTTTCTACAGAGCAGTCACATTACTAACATAATTTATAATAAGTTTTCCTGGAATATTTTGTTTGTGTAAAGACAAAATGTCAGTTTTGCGTGTGATCATCCAGTCCTCTGGAATATGCACATCCTAATAACCAAAGTCCTTGCCAATGAAGCTAAGAGCTGCATCCTCTCCGTACTGAGTGGAGACATGTTAACAAATGAAGCCACACGAGGAAAGTTCCAATTCTGGCTCTTAGAGGCATTGACACACTGTTTTCCAAATTGTGACACCACTGAGAGGACTCAAGTGTGTGTACACAGTCTGTACCCACACTTCCTTAGGTTTCATTCAGATCTCATTTTTACTTTTATTTTCCCGTTTCACAAAAGGGGCAGTTTTTATTATTTTTCTTTGTATAAACCTGAACATTCTTTTAAATCTTTTCTGATGTAATTCTCAGTCTCTTGTCTACTAAATTATCTGTGAACTTTCTCTGGATATTTCCGAAATTATTATCTGACGACTAGCTCCAAACATCTGAAGATGTTTGTTCTCATTTTGTTTATCTTCTGGGCAGTAGTTTGTCTCATTATGGAATCTGTCTTCCAGGAAATAAAATTTGGATGTAAACATACTCTTAAAGAAGGAATGTTGCTAAATACTACATTAAATCCTGGCTTAGGATTTCACCAGAATGCTTTCTTGTGCCACAAAAGGTGGCACTATGATTGTTGGGAAAATATGAAATGTGCTAAGAGATAATGTGTCTACATGTATAATAATATAATGTGATATAATATAATATAACAATATAATGGATATAGTAATCTGGATTTGACAGTTCATAGGGGCTTATATGGTGTGATGTTGTTTGGGGGTGGAAATAACATTATAAGCTCTTTGTGAGTATAGTGTAAACCATGCTAGGTATGTGTCCTTGAAAGACAAGCATTCTGTCTTCAGAACGTTCAGAACAGAGTCTCATCTACACTGAGTAAAGTTGAGTGAGAAAAGTTTTTATTCACATTTTGCAGTTTTTCTCCTAGCTTGAAATAATCTCATACATTTTTAAAAATTCAACAATTATCAAAAATAGCAACATGTCATTTTGATCTATAGAAAACACAGAAGTACTGCTATAAATTTAGCAGAAGCATTTTAAAACTGAAATTTGAAAACCAATGACACCTTTAATTAAAGTTAACTTTAATTTCAGGACTCTGTGACAATGAAGCCAGTCCAGTCTACTGAGCAAGCGATAAAGCCAGGGCCATATAGAGAGACACTACATCTAAAGGAAATAACAAAACAGGCAAAGATACAAAAGAAGGGAAAGTAGTGCTTGAAGAAGTGGAGCAACCCTGAATCCCCAGCACTGGGGAAGTAAAGCCATGGAGCAAAGTCAGGCTCACATGCCTGGTTTTAAGTTTACTAGGATACCTAAGCCTTGCCCACAAACCACATAAACACCGGGCTTCATCCACAAGGGATGGGTTTTTGGACACACACCCTAATATTGATCGATGAGGACAGTAGCTCAGACTATAGACAAATATAAAAACAGTATTTTATAGGAAGATAAGTGCCCTTGATTATAGCTTTTAAACAGTGTCATTGGTGCGGCTAGAAAACAAACCACTATTTACAACGGACATGGCCGAGCATGTACTATTTGCAGTTAGAGAGAGGCCTGCCAGTTTCCTAGGGATCACATGGTGCTTGAGGATGGTGACAGATCACACATCATTTAAATCAACACAGTTTCAAGCTACATGAAAATTTTTGTAAAACATGAAGCCCCTTCAAGAAATTGATGAATACCCAATGCAGTACAGGTTAAAGCTGATTAAAAAATGTATTTCTTATAACTGGAGGTGTCAAGAGAATGTCAATTAAAGCTGTCTGACTAATTTTCCATCGTCTCTCATGTTTAAAAGTTGTGAATTACTTCATTCTTAAGAGAAAACATTACCAGCAACTAATAGTAGACATTGGGAATTTGGAAGGGAGAGGGCAAAAGTAAGTTGGATTTTGCCTAAAATGTCTTTAAATCATAAACAAGAGCATTATTTGTCAGTCTTAGCCTTATATGTATCAAATCAATAATATAGTTTACCTTTCTTCATTTAAAATATACTGTTACTTTAAATCAAGTAATGTAAGACTGTCAGAAATAACTTATAAGCAATTCAGGGTCTGTCAGTTGCATTTTCAATGTTTTAATTAACTTTGAAAGAGCTATAAACTAAACCAAGGCAGTTCAGTTAAATGATAAATGACGTTTTATTTGCTCTCGTGATTTTTTAAAACAAATCATTACAACAAAGACATAAGATATGGCAGAGTACGCATTTGATTTAAGCCTAAAACAGATCCAAATCGCCTAAGTTCATACGTAAGACCCAAGGACTTGCCTACTGGTATTGAGGCAGCCTCCTCATTAATCGGAACCCATTATTCCTCAGCTGCAGATGAGACAAGGCACAATCACTTATAAACAGAGAACTGTTGTAAAACCAGCATAATATTCTTAAATTAAGATACTTTCTCAGTGGAAAAGAGTCTCCTGTTCTTGCTCTCTTACCCTCTTTCCCTTTTGTCCTTTCTCTCCCTATTCACCTCACCCCTCTGTCTACACCTGCTCCTGGCTTCTACTCCATCTCCCCCCTCCTCTTCCCTCGCCACCCCCTCTCTCTCTTATTTTACTACCCTCTTAACTTGCCTCCCTATGTCCTGAATACATTCTACTCTATACCAAAAAAAAAAAAAAGACTCCCCAAAGTGTCTTCCAGCACTACAGAATATATGTTGTTGACCACTTAGTTTCATAAATTAACATTCCTTGTATTTTATTTTATGGTGTTTGTGTTCATTTTCATTTTAAAACTTAGTTTAAATGTATATACAACTCTGTGCATGCTTACAAATTATTGCATAAAGTGCATAATCTTCAAGCCAGTGTTTTTAAACACATGTCCTATTCAGGAAAAAGAAATTACATTTTCCATTTTTTTTTTTTTTTGTATTTGTTTTGGCAATTCACAGTTAGTTCAGATCTGGCCTGTGACAGGGGAGCCTTGTGACATCTGTGGCACTTGAGAAGAGCAGGCGGAGAAAGCAGGCAAAGAGTGTGTACGCTGCCTCCTTGGGACTTGTGCTGCAGCTGGACCGTGCTTTTCCCCATCTTTGAGAGTAGCCTTTGGCTCGTTCTTCTGTGCCCTGTATGAAACGGTTAACTTCACCTTGATTCTTTTTCTTTTTTGTGATATTGTTTTCATTTTATATTGTCCACTTGGTAGAGTTCCCTCTCTGTTTTTTCTTTATCATCATCTGAAACCTGTTGATTATTAGAAATAGGTTCCCAGGACTTGAGAAGTGAAGGTCTTTCTTCATCTACCCAGTTCCCCCACTCCTCTGCTGGAGCATTCCAGTCTGAGCTGGATCTACCCAGTTCCCCCACTCCTCTGCTGGAGCATTCTAGTCTAAGCTGGATCTACCCAGTTCCCCCACTCCTCTGCTGGAGCATTCCAGTCTGAGCCGGGGTCAGCAGAAGACAAAGCATTTAACCCAGACCATTCATCATCATATTGAGTGATAGTCTTAGAAACTGGCCAGAAAATAATAAACAATCACTCCAGTTCTTTCCCCAGGTTTTATAATTTGTATTATCACCATCAGTGTTGTCTTGAGTTCAAGCAGAGAGCTTTGTTTTCCTCTTGTCTGCAGAGGCAGGTGGGACAGGGCTCCTCTTCCCTGCTCTCATTGGTAAGATGAGTTTTACAGATTTTTCACTCCAGCCTCCTCCATTAACAGTAAGATTTTTATTCTACCCTTTAAAAACCAGGAATAGCCATTATACATGGATAGTAGACTGAACCTGACCATGAGAACAGAGAGAGGCAATGTGAGCAAGAGAAGAGGAAGGGAGGAGAGGGGAGGGGAGGGGAGAGGAGGGGAAAGGAGGTGAGAAGAGAGAAGACCAAGGAATCCAAGAGAACAAAATGGGAGAGGAAGACCAAAAGAAGCACCAAGATCTCCAGAATAGATGGTTAAAATATACTAAATCATGGTTTCTTTAGTTTTTTAAAACTAGAAAGAAACCTGGAAGACTTGAAGAAGCCCTTCTTGGAGAAGCCACACTCCTTATCTTATTTTCTTTCCGAGTGACTTTATTTTTATTTTATTTGGTACTTAAAATCTTTACTGTGAAATTCTTCAAACGCTCTATGGAAAAGGAAGAAGAAAAAAAGGAATAAAGGAGGGAATGAGGAAAGGAGAGAGTGAAGAAGAGGAAGAGATGGGGAGGGGGATAGACAGTAAGTAGAATAGGAAAACAGAACCCTGTTGTGGTTTAAAGAGTAGGGACTTGAATGGGCCTTTGGATTAATTTGAATATTTTCAACTCAGCAGAGCCCACTGTCTCCAAACCTCCCTAAGCTGTGTGAGCCTCTTCCTGCTTTAGTCTACTGAGTCTCTGTTTTAACTGCTATCCCCTCATTCTCTTCTTTTCTTTCTTCACTTTGCCTCTGGCTCTTTGAATATCTCCATATCATTTACCTTATGTCTAGCTCTTCTTGCATGTCTCTTTCTAGTTTTTAGTTTTAAAAAGATTTATTTGGTTTCTACATTTTCCTTTACTGATGACACAGGGCATCACGCCCAGCACCTTGCAATAGCTGGAAAAGCCATGAGTAACATCCATCTTACGTTAAATAGCTTGGTGTGATTGTATTCTTTTCATTCCTCCTCAGTAAATCTGTCTGGAGAGGAGAGCATCCTATTTTTGTGTCTTAATAACTAGATCACAAGAATTAGTGGAATAGAATACTGATAGTAGTAAATTAAACTGTTTTATGAATGATAGAATTATAGGATGATTTTTCTACCCGGAAAAAAAATTACTTTAAGGATGCTTGAAGATTTAGAAAAAAATTAAATGAATCACAAGTAAGGAGTAAGTGCATGTTTAATGTATGTGAAGGAGTATGTTTAATATCTTTGTACTTAAGATATCCTGAATTATGACAGATTTTTCTGATTCCATATTCATATTTACTGAATATAACCTCAAACTTGTTGTTATATGAGCTCAGCTCCTGTGTTATGTTCAAGATGAGCAGATACAGTGCTCTTGTCATGTGAAACCTATCAGATTCCAACTGGCCACTTCTGCAAAACAGACGCAGCTCTGTTTGGCTTTCACTGTTACTGCTGTCAAGGCTCCTGTCTGGAGTGTACGAAACTATCATATATCTGCCTGATGGGATTACCATTAATAAGTTAAGCCAAATCAAAACAAAGCCCCACCGTATTATATACCATATTATATGCCTAAATAATATACTTCAATATTTTTCTTGTAGACAAAAATATAAACTCATCATTGTGACCCTAAATTCAGTATCTCTAAATTATAAGTCAAACTTAGTTCTGGTTTTAACTGACCATTATCAGTGTAGCTGTTCCATACAATATTACCAGAACTTCTCATATATTAAACATAATTCTTTTCCATTTAAGTTGAGAACTAATTTCAAACTCCAAATATTTACCTTGTTAATTATTGTGTTTATACAGTTCATTCATGTGAACAATGATCCTAATGTTTGCAGCTGATCTCCAGAACATTTTCATCACAAACACAAAACTGTGTCCTTGAACAAACATTTATACCTTTCACATTGCATTCTTGTCTTTCATCATTCTAATATCTTTAAATTTTTTATTACATAATTTATATGGTCTTGGAGTGAGCATGTGTACTTCCTTAGGGGTTAGAAGATATGTTTTGGGACCGTGTCTGTCCTTCCATGATTGGGACCCTAGATTAAACTTTGGTCATTGGGCTTTTTAGGAAGCCTGCTGAGCAGTCTTACTGGCTTTATCATTTAGCTTCTGTGTGTTTGTAATTGATCGTTGTAGTTACTACAGCCAAATGGACTCATATATCAGCATGAGTGGTCATAGTACTTAACATAGGGTCTGCTGTGGTCATCTATAGTTTAGAATGTGTCAACTCTGATCTTTGAGGATAAATGCTACACAACTTTTTGTATACACCATATTGTCTTCATGTGTGTCTTTGTTGATGAACAGGTGGAATGATTGCATCTTTCAGCTGCTGGAATGATTCTGCTATTGAAGTGACTAAGAGGAAAAGAGTACCTATTGGCTATGACAGGGCCACTGCAGTCATGAATTCTCAGCAGCTGTGGTTAACTGCATAGGACAGGCACAATGCTAGGTAGGACAAGCAACTTTCTTTTGCGATGCCCTAGTACTAATGGAAGAGCTATGGACAGTTCCTAGCTTTCAGGCGAGGAGAATCAGTTTTCAATAAGAATGCAGCTCCTAATAGATCAACCAAGTTCCAGTGGGTGGTCTCACAAACCTATGAGTGTATTGTCAAGAGAAATTGCCTTGGTGTGTTATAAATAATAGAGGGTAGAAAGGTAGTAGACTTGGGAATTTGGGGTGAATTTACAGGACTTAAAGGTGACTGTGATCTAAGTGCATATCTGATATTCTCAGAGAATAATGAACATGTTGTAATTTAAATATTCTCCAGTAATCATGTTAAGTGTATGAAAGCAAACACTACACATAAACCGTCTATTGACAAGAATGCTCAGAGCAAACTATCTTCAAATAAGAAGCTACATGTTACGTATCCATATAAATAACTTTTATGCATGATGTAGAGTATAGTATAGTTAAAGAATGAATAACCACTGCACAGTGAAAATTAATCTATTTTTAGAAAGTATGACTTGAAGAAAGGAAGCCAAAGATCACTGGCTATTTCCTTCCTTCATGACTCTAAGTTCAGCTGTTCATCACAGTTTAAATAAATCTCCAATGATGTCTGAGTATTGAAAAAGGTTTCTAAGTTGTCCCACATTCATCAAGGACATGAGGCAACTTCATGTTCTTAGCATTGGCTCTTTGTGCCAATGGGCTCACAGAGACGTTTTCTTCCTAACTACTCCTAATTTCTTCATTGTGTTTGCTCCTGTGATTTGCACAAGTTTGCACTGATATGTAATTGGTGTAAGGTTATTTAAAAGTTCTCGGTCTTTTATGAAGATGGTGTTGTGGATCTAGACCTGAGTTGTAAAGCACTCTTGTCAGCAAATAATTTGGGACAGTAACAGGCAGGCCCAGCCAGGGAATGAGAATGGAGCACTCCAGACGGGTATTACAGCAGAGTTGTCTTAGCATTTATCTCACAAGACTTCAGATCCTGTTCTCCTTTCATAGTTGTAAAAATAGACTAATTTCCACAGAATTTTGAATCAGAGATGTCTCAATGAACAACATTTAACAAGTGCTACTGGAGTGTGGCAGACAGCAGGAGACAGCAGGGGGACCGTGAAGCACAGTATACACTCGATAGAGGATAGAGGGTGAGCCAGCCTCATCTCCCCCAGAGACAGATGGGCTCGTATTTCTTTTGTGGGAAACATGTTTGGTAGACATGACATGAAACTTATAGTCTGTGGAGAATTTTATATGGTGTGACCAAAATGGGTAGTTTTGTTCCCTATTCTTTTCCTTTCCTTTTCCGTTTTCGTTTAGTTTTGGTGTTTGCTTATTTTTTTCAAAATTGTGTTTTTTAGACTGATGTGCTCTCAGCCTCACTAAGAAGTTGCAATTGACTTTGCACTCCAATCCTATGGCTTCTTACATCATTTCATAGCTGCCTTACTATGTCATGCATCCTGTTTGTCTGTTTGATTTGGTTCTGTTCTGTGAAAAAGTGTCTCCTTATGTCACCCAAGCTGCCCTAGAAATAATGTAGTCCAGGCTGACCTCACACTCACATAAATGCAACAGATTCCTTCACATGTATGCAGAGATTGAATGGTGGGTTGGACTTTCTCCAACTATTCTTATTGTTAGGATCAATTGTGTCTTTTGAGATTTACATTCAGAAAATAAATAGTAACATACCTTCAGATAAGTGTTTTTTTTCCCCAAGAAAACAAATATTTTCATATAAATGCTTCTTCTGACCAATATTGCCTAAATTATTAAACTACAGAATATCATCAATAGGAATGAAAAGCAATGCAAGAATATGCATTTTTTTTTACCCTGAAGATTCAATCCTTCACGTACCCTGTGGCTGATCCATTCCAATGACGTGTCTTTCTAACCCTCCCTAGGGGCATTTTTTTATCCTTCCAGGAGAAATGCAACTTGAGTTCTCAGGACTCAAAACTGTCAGTGCTGTAGTCGCAGAGAAAATGCAGATTTTTAATCACTGAACTTCAGTCTTCTTTGGGATTATGACATTAAGGTTTTGCTTTTTTATGTTGAAGTCCTGCACTTTTCTTGAATTCAACCAGAACCACTGGGATGTAGACCTCAGAGATGCTTGGTTGGAGTCCCTAAATTAGCCCTCTGCCTCCATACAGACCATGGGAGGCTCCCTGACCATAGTCTGCCTGGAACTTTTGGTTTTGTCCCGAGACGAGACTGGTGAACTGGCCCAGAAGCCCATTTCCAAAGGAACCTGCCTTTTTACTTAAATTTGGCTGAATTGGCTTATTCCTTCGTGGAGAAAATCTATCATCTTGGTGCAGAAAGCCTGGAAAAGTTGAGTCCCCAGCAGGTAGTGTGGGTCCATCCTGGCCAAATGGGGTTACATTCTCTCCCTTAACTTTCCTCTTTGAGACATCAGCTTTAGGACTTGGTAAGTAACCTCTCTCCAACTACCACCGAATTCCAAGTCCAGGACCCACTGGTAGGCTCTCTCTCTGCTGAGTTGCTGCTCTGCCGGAGTCATTCTCCATCTGAACAAAGACTTTGAGGAGAGCTTCTTATTTTTCTTTCCTTTTTGCTTTTCGTTTATTTTTTACTGAATTTTTAAATTTACATTTCAGGTGTTATCATCCCCTTTTCAGAACACCCTATCTCATTCCCCCTCCCCCTGCTTCTATGGGGGCTCTACCCCACCCACCCACTCCTTCCCAACACCCCACCCTGACCTTCCCCTACACTGGGGCATTGAACCTTTCCAGGACCAAGGGCTTCTACTTCCATTAATGCCCAACAAGGCCACCCTTTGCTACATATGTGGTTGGAGTCATGGGTTCCTCCATGTGCATTCTTTGGATGTCGGTTTAGTCCCTGGGAGCTCAGAGGTGGGGTAGTGGGTTCTGGTTGGTTGATATTGTTGTACTTCCTATGGGTTGCAAACCCTTTCAGCCTCTTCAGTCCTTTTCCTAACTCCTCCATTGGGAAACCCATTCTCAGTCTAATGGTTGGCTGTGAGTATACTGCCTCTGTATTTCTCAGACTGGCAGAGCCTCTCAGGAGACAGTTATATCAGGCTCTTGTCAGCATCCACTTCTTGGCATTTGCAATAGTGTCTGGGTTTGGTGGCTGTATATGGGATGAATCCCCAGGTGGGGCAGTCTCTGGATGGCCTTTCCTTGAGTCTCTGCTAAACACCTTGTCTTCATATTTCCTCTTATGATGTTGGGAGTCATGCTCACCCCCCCATCAGCTAAGGGTTAGCTGAACTGCCCACATGTTTGCCTAGACATTGGGAATAGGACTCGCCTTCCATTCCAGTTTATATGGGCCCAGTCACAAGCTGATCCACACCTGTGTTTCTATTGTTTTTACTACCAGAGGCTACAACTCACCCCAGGAGGTAAAGCTTCTACCAAGCAGCTAGGGAATTTGCATACTGCCTTTGTTAGTGTATATCTTGAATGCTGGATAGAGGTAGTAAAGCAGCTTTTCTGGTAACTCTGATAATTGAGTTATGTCTTTCTTTCAAATCCTCAGGCCTTCTCCAGATTTGGAGTAGCTGTTTGCGGTGCAGGAACCCTAAACTATGAGTATTTTAGTTCCCGTTCTAAGAAGGACTGAAGCATCCACACTTTGTTCTTCCTTCTTCTTGAGCTTCTTGTGGTCTGTGAATTTTATCTTGGGTCTTCTGAGCTTTTGGGCTAATATCCACTTATCAATGAGTGCATACCATGTGTGTTCTTTTGTGATTAGGTTCCATTCATTTCCTAAGAATTTCATAAAGTCATAGGTTTTAATAGCTGAATAGTACTGCATTGTATAAATGTACCACATTTTCTGTATCCATTCCTCTGTTGAAGAACAACATATTGGGAAAAGATCTTTACCAATCCTACATCTGATAGAGGGCTAATATCCAATATATATATATATATATATATATATATATATATATATATATATAAAGAACTCAAGAAGTTACACTCCAGAGAATCAAATAATCATATTTAAAGATGGGGTAGAGTGTTAAACAAAGAATTCACAACTGAGTAATATCAAATGGCAGAGAAACACCTAAATAAATGTTCAACATCCTTAGTCACCAGGAAAATGTAAATCAGTACAACCCTGAGATTCTACCTCACACCAGTCAGAATGGCTATGATCAAAAACTCAGTTGACAGCAGATGCTGGCAAGGATGTGGAGAAAGAGGAACACTCCTCCTCTGTTGGTGGAGTTGTAAGCTGACACAACCACTCTGGAAATCAGTCTGGCTGTTCCTCAGAAAATTGGACATAGTACTACCTGAAGATCCAGCTATACCTCTCCTGGGAAGAAGTGGTATATACCCATACGATGCTCCACTATGTTCATAGCAGCCTTAGTTATAATAGCTAGTAACTGGGAAGAACCCAAATGTCATTCAACAGGGGGAGGAACCTCTTATAAGACATCTCTACATAGAGACAATGCCATAGTCTCAGGATCTCCAGAAAAATGGATCCCCAGACATCTCTTGGATGTCTGCTGCGAAATTTATCCAAGCCAGGGTCATTTCAGGACTTGCCCTTTTTAATGCCTAACCTTATTTTCCTCTTTGGCTTGGCACTTTTACTCTCTAGGCAATCAAAGTGCCCACTAGGGGGCACTCTAGACTTTAATGTTCGGGTGTTTTAGGAAATGTGTTTCTGCCCCTTTTCTATAATTAGTGCTCAGTGGCTCAATTCTTGTTGGCTAGGGTTACAGCATCCGTGAATCCTTGTTCATCTGGGGATTTGGACCTCAAGTCATCTGCCATGGCTGAGACACAGGAGTCATTGCCTCCTCCACTTCTTCCTTGATTCCAGTCTACTTCTCCTGCACTTTCTGAGACACAGACCAAGGCCCAGCCTCTTCCCACTGTCCCTCCCTCTTCCTCACCACCACAGGCTTCATTTGGTAATCAAATGTCTCCTGTTTACCCATCTTCTTCCTATACTCTTCCCTTAATGCCTACTCTGCCTCCTTCCTCTTCTTACCTGGTCTCAGTCCTCACACTGGACTGTACCACAAGAATTCCTTCCTGTGGCGTCTCTCATGCAGTCCCAGCAGGCCTCTGCTCTCCTCTGCCCACCGCCCCACAGGTGGCAAGCACTGAGGGGCTTGTTCGAGTCACATTCTTTTCTCTGTGTAGGACCTCTCCCAGATTGAAAAATGGCTAGGTTCCTTTTCCTCAAAACTTCCTGCCTATATTAGAGAGCCTGCTACCTTTGCCAGGCCTATGACCTTACTTGGCACGGCCTTTATGTAATATAAGCTTTACTCCTGAGGAATGCAGGTCGGTTCCGAAGTTGCCAGGCAGCAAGTAGACCAGATCCACCTAGTGGACGGTACAGTCCCTGTGGATAACATGGCCAATTACCAGCCAGGTCACAATGACCACCAGAGGAGGGACCTAATGCTCCTTTGCCTCCTTCAGGGTATTGAATCGGCCACAAATAAAGTCGTTTACTTTAACAAACTCCGTGAAATTACGCAACAAGTGAATGAAAATCTGGTCATTTTTCTAAATCGATTATAAGGAGACCATGATGTGATATACCCACCTGGACCTGGCCTTCTTGGTGAGAGCCATGGTCCTCGCTAGTCATTTCATTTCTCAGTCATGGCTAGATATTGGGGGTGGGCGGGGTAGGGAACGACCAAACTAAAATAGGCTGAGAATGGTCTCCAATCTCCCACGCAGGAGCTGGTGAAAATGGCTTTCAAAGTCTTTAACACAGCTGAGTCTTCCAAACAGGATCCACTACGGCAGAAGGCTACGCTCGGAGCCCAAGCCTTAGCGGCTGCTCTGAAGCCAACAGCATCCTTGTGAGGAAACAAGGGAGGTTTGCCATGTTCAAGTGCGGCTAAGAAGAACATTGGTACAGCAGCTGCCTCAGCCACAGGCAGCGCACCAAACCACACCCTGACTGCCAGCAGCCTGGCCACTGGAAGGCAGCTGCAGTGGTGGGTTGCCCTCCTTGCCCTCTCAGGAACCACAGACCAGTCCAGCCTGGTAGTCCTTGGCCTGGCGGAGAGGACTGAAGGCTCTAATACTCAGCAACCTCCACTATCCTGCCGAGCCCAGGGTAACTCGACAAGTAGCTGGTAAGTCCGTCTCATTCCGGATAGACACGGGGATGGACTTACCTCTCTGTTATAACGTTACACGCACATCCCACATTCCCATCACCAACTCTATCAGGTGGAGTGGGTGGACAGGACCCAATCTTTCCACTTAAGCCCCTGCCACTCCGCTGTCTTCTTGCAGGACGATATTTTTTCACTCTCTTTTGGCCATGTCTGTTTGCCAGGTTCCTTTCCTTGGCTGTCATATCCTCAGCAGATTGAGAACCACCCCCTCTCTGTACCCCATAATGGACCCCATAACCTCTCCTGACCCCCATCTTCTTTCCCTAGTTGTCTCACAGATCCCCCACCACAGACTGCCCTGTCCCTACCTTACCAGATCCAGTTGGCCCACAAGAATGGGATATCGCCATACTGGTGATTGCTACCACCAGCAGATGGTTTTCATCTGCCTGAAGGACCCCTCTTCCTCCCTCAGCCAGACTCCATTTTCCCTTCTCTGAAACCCACCGCAGTGGTCTCAATCCTACCTGCCTCCTAATTCCTCATAGTTCCTACCTTGTAACATGCCCGCTCTCCCAATGCTTAAGTTTCTGGTGCCTACTGTTTAGTTCAGGATCTCTGCCTCTTTAGGCAATTATCCCGATCACTCTGTGGCTACCAACTTTACACCCTCCTCTCTAATATTCGTCCTACAACCTCCCACATTACTGTTCTGTGTGGGGAGCCATGTCTAAGAAAATAGCCAAACTACAGCCATCTTGACACAGCAGCCTGTGAGCAGCTGCACCCCTGCCTGTGGGAACCTGACCTTTCGCCTGAGCCTTCCGGGAAGCACCACAATGGGCCCTGCCAAGAATAACTTCCAGGTGACAAAATAGGATGTTCCAGAAAAAGCACGAGACCATTGGTGCTAGACCGCAGCACCACCCTCTTCTGGGTTCTGAAGATTTTGTAAAATTCCACTGTATTCTGCCTTCCCCCTGCTTAAGCCTATATAAGCTGTAAGCATTCTATCCTCAATGAAGCCTTCAAGATTGACTCTGTGTAATTCTTTACACGCTTGGCTTCCTTTCTTTCTCACCCCATGACTTTCAGGATGATGGCCTCTTTGGGACCCTGAATAACCGAACCTGCTGGACAGGTCAAGTGGTGCCTGAACAGGGACCTGAAGAACGGTTGGAGTCCAGACCCGGAGGAAAGAAAAGATCTGCTCCTGGGCATCACTCGTGCCCCACGGGAGAAGGAGATAAGATTCAGAGCTCTATTTTTCAGTCCCAGCAGTCATGGGCAAAACTCTGTCTAAAGAGGCTGCTTTTATAAAAGAAATAAAGCTGACACTCAGGGAGAGAGGAATTAGAGTCAAGAAAAGAGAACTTGTAAAATTCTTTTGTTTTGTGGATGATGCTTGTCTGTGGCTAGTTTTGACTGGGCCTGATATTCACCCCCGAAGTCGGAATAAGGTTGGCTGATCAATTAATGAGTTGATAGGAGCCGGTAAAATTTCCCCCAAAATTTTCATACATACTGGGGGCTTATTAGAGACATTTTAAAAGAAGCAGATAAGGGAGGAAAAAATTCTCAATTAGTAATTATTGCCGAAGACTATTTTGAGAAGTGCCATAAATCAGACCCTCTCAAGGACCCCCAAGATTTGTCTACTCCCTGCCCGAATTCTAAAATGGGTCAGGCAGCCGCCTCTAGCGTGGTGCAGTGACCGGTCCAAAATGAAAATAAAACGGCCCAAAGTGAAAGTAGAGCGGCCTCACTAATCGATGAGCCCGTAACTTCTCAGCCCTGTCAAGTCGACCTTTTGCCGTCCAAAGACCAGTTAAAAGACCACCCCAAGATTTACCCCTCTCTTGTAGAAGCTAGAAAGAGTCACTATTATTGTGATCCAGAGCCACCTCTCAATCTTTCCTCCTAGGCTGAGTTAGAGGAACAAGCGGCTCCTTGAGTCAGAGAGGTATGGGCCAGGACCCGGGAGACAAGTTTTCCTGTCTCAACAAACTAGGATGTGAGAACCTAGCGCTCCCGCCTATTGGCAGGTCCCACCTCTGGCGCCCGTTGGCCCCCTTGTGTCGGCCACTGGCTTTCCCCCATCCTTAGCTGCTGAAATGCCCAAAACTTTCAGCTAATCAGGGCCGCACTTAAGACCCATCTAGAGGGCTTAAAGAGAGTCAGACAAATGAACCAAGAGCTTCATCAACTAACTCATGAGATCCAGGCCCTTGATTTTGATGGACATCGGCTGACTCCCAGAGATAAAACCCCCAAAAGTAAAACTTGTTAGGTCTGTCCCACAGAAATTCACCTTCCCGGTCATGACCCGAGCGAAAACCAGACGAGTGACGGATGAACAGACAGAGGGAGAAGGAGAAGAAGTAGCCACAGGACCCGATACCACAGGGACAGACGGCCCCGGCCACACCACTGACGCGAGGGAGAAGAGGGAGACCAAGATTATGATGAGGCAGCTAGTGAATCGGGAGGAGAAGGAGCAGATGGAGATGCTGAGGTCCTTCCTTAATCCTTGCTTTAAAAGACTTAAAATTAAACAAATAAAAAAACTTCACTCAGCTGTTAAAAAATATGGCATTAATGTACCCTTCATGTTAACAGTACTAGAAGGGTTGGCCGGATTAGGGTATCTAATCCCAGGAGAATGGAAAAGAGTGGTACAATGAGTCCTCTCCAAAGGACAGTTCCTTACCTGGAAGGCTGAGTTTTTTGACAGGGCCGAACGGGCAGCTGCCTGCAATGGGAAAGACCCACGAAGTGAAACAGCCTCATGGACGTCAGATAAAATCTGTGGCCGCGGAGTTTATGAGCCTGAAAATAAACAACTAAAATTACCACCAGGCTTAATGTCTCAGACAGAACAGGCTGCCTTAGCTGCTTGGCGGGCAGTTCCTGTTGCTGGGGCCCTATCAACCCCCTTTGACTGAAATTCTCCAAGGACCCCAAGAACCATATTCTCAGTTTATAGGCTGTCTGCTAGACTCAGCCGAAAAAAATTATGGGGTCAGAAGAAACTGAGAGCCCAATTCTAAGACAATTGGCCGTAGAAAACGCCAACTCAGCATGTAAAGTAGCCCTCAGAGGAAAGACCAGAGATTTAGATATATCAAGCATGATCCGGCTATGTAATGATGTTGACCCCATAGACCATAAAATTACCAAAATGACTGGGGCTGTTTTTCAGCACAACTCCAGCTCGCTCAGGCAGCCTCGACAAGGCCAAAGAGGGGTCTGTTATAATTGTGGCATAGCGGGACATTATGCCAGGGAATGTCCAGAGCCAAAAGAGACAACACCGCAGGGTGCTGAAAAGGTTAATCTTGGTATTTGTCCCAGATGCAAAAGAGGACGACACTGGGCCCATGACTGTCACTCTAAAACAGATGCCAGATGCCGGGGGAAGGGGGAAATCCTATACCTGCGGTCCCAGGAAACGGGCAGGGGGGACGCCCTACCGGGGCCCCTATCTGCTCAGTTCACAAACCCAAAAATACAATCCCTTCCTTCAGCAACCCAGTTATTCCAAGCCACAGCAGGGAGCGCAGAATTGGACCTGTGTTCCTCCACCTCCAGGTCTATATAATGCCCGAAGAAGGTACCGTTGTTCTACAGACGGGAGTTAGTGGCCCCCTGCCCCCCTGGTATGTTTTTCCTAATTATTGGCAGAGCTTCCAGCTCCCTGCAAGGGCTGGTTGTCATTCCCTCCATAGTAGATTTAGACTATACAGGTGAGATACAGGCCTTAGTTGTTTCCTCATGAGGCCCAGTAACCGTTCGGGCCAGGCAGAGGTTTGCCCAAGCCCTACCGTTGCCTATAGTTGGAAATTTTTCAGGCATGTCACAACAAAGAGGACGGGGGTCATCATCCCCTGGATCCGCAGACATTTACTGGATTCAAAAATTAACTGATGAGAGACCAATGATGACCCTTTTATTTTACTTGATGGAAAAAAATTCCAAGGGCTAATAGACACCGGAGCAGATGCCACAGTTCTCTCCTTAATCATTGTCCTGCATCTTGGCCATTAGAGCCATCGGTTACTCACTTAAAGGGAACTGGGCAGACCCAAAACACTCTGCAGAGTGCTAAATTGCTAACATGGAAAGATGAGGAAGGCAACTCAGGAACGATTTGCCTATTTGTGATCCCAGAGCTCCCTGTAAACCTTTAGGAAAGGGATATCATGGCCCAGATGCAAGTATTGATTCGCAGCCCTAACGAAGCCATTACTCAACAAATGTTAAAAATGGGGTTTCTCCCAGGGAAAGGACTGGGAAAAAATGAGCAAGGACAGACAGAACCCATAAAAGTAGTTCCAAAGATAGACAGAAGGGGTTTAGGCACAGACCTTTTTCATAGAGACCACTGCTCCTCCTGCACTCCAAGCTGACAAAATTTCTTGGAAATCAGATACCCCTGTTTGGATCGACCAGTGGTCAGTGCCCCAAGAAAAGGTGGAAGCAGCTCTACAGTTGGTGCAGGAACAGAAGTCGCTAGGACATCTAGAGTGTTCCACCTTCCCTTGGAATACTCCTATATTTTTGATCAAAAAGAAAAACGGTTCCTGGAGATTGCTATAAGATCTCAGAGCCGTCAATAAGACCATGATTCCCATGGGGGCATTACAACCAGGATTGCTCTCCATCATAGCTATCTCCAAAGATTCTTGTAAGATAGTAATTGATATAAAAGATTGTTTCTTTTCTACATCCTGAAGACTGCCCTAGATTTGCTTTCTCTATCCCTGTGGTTAATCATGTGGGCCCCAATTCTCACTTTCAATGGCGAGTGCTACTGCAAGGAACGGCAAATAGTCCCACGATATGCCAAAAATATGTAGCCCAGAGAGTTGATCCAATTTGATTACATTTCCCTTTCACTTATATTATTCACTATATGGATGATTTGATGATTTCCTCCCCTTCTGCCGCTGATACCATGCATATCGCCCAGGAGACAGTTGAGGCACTTCATGAGAGAGGCTTTACAATACCTCCAGAAAAAGTCCAGACAATATACCCCTTTCTGTTCCTTGGGTTTGAACTATCTCCCTCCTATATTCACACTCAAAAAATAAAAATAGATGTGTCCCAGTGTGAGACGCTAAATGATTGTCAAAAACTTTTGGGAGACATCAGTTGGCTTTGACCCTATCTCTAGTTGACTTAAAGCCTCTTTTCGATACTCTTAAGGGTGACCCTGATCCCGTGTCACCCAGAGCCCTCTCCCCACAAGCAAAACAAGCATTGACAAAAGTAGAGGAGGCCATAGACCATCAGTTTACTGGGTACTTCGATCCCACCCAAATATTAAAATTAATAATTTTTAAGACCTGTTTCTCTCCCACTGGCTTACTCTGGCAGGACTCTCGGCCCCTAATGTGGGTCCATTTACCTGCTTCACCCTTTAAGGTTTTGCCAACCTTCCCCTCCTTAGTCTGTCAAATTATTCTATTAGGATTAAGATTGGCTGTAAGACACTTTGGAAGAGACCAGGATGAAGTTCTTCTACCCTATTCCTCAGAGCAGATTCAGTGGCTCCAAAACAAAAGTGATAAATGGGCGGTCCTATTGTCACTCTATCAAGGTTCTTTCTCTAATCATTTTCCCAGAAATAGGCTTATACAGTTTCTACAGACTACATTTTTCCCCCAAAAAACAAAAGTCAACCCATCCCGGCGGCTGTTACCATCTTCACAGATGGCTCTAAAAATGGCCTGGCTGCTTATGTAGTTGATGATTAAACCTTCCACTTAAAAACAAAGTTCACCTCCACTCAGCTGGTAGAGTTGCAAGAAGTAGCTACAGTTTTTTTTTTTTTTTTTTTAAATTTCCCAGCCCTTCAATCTTTATTCTGACAGCCACTATGTAGTCCGCTCATTACAGGTGCTGGAGACGGTACCCACCATCCAGCCTTGGACACTGACCTTTTATCTTTTCTCCCAACTTCAATTACTTATCAAAAATGCTATTCCCCGTTTTTCATTGGGCATATTTGAGCACATACTGATTTGCCCAGCCCCTTAATGCTGGGAAATTAGTTGGCTGATGAGGCCACCAAATTAACAGCTGTGGCCCTCAAAGATCCCATCCAAGAAGCCCAGGCAGCTCATGCCCTCCACCATCTTAATGCACAATCACTCTGCAAAAATTGTGTGACCCTCCTCCCCGAACCTCATCTTGGCGTTAACCCTAGGGGTCTTGTTCCACTAGAACTGTGGCAGATGGACGTCACACACATCTCCTCTTTTGGCCATTTAAAGTTTGTCCATGTATACATAGATACCTTTAGTGGATTTATTTTTACCTCCGAACACCCTGGAGAAGCCACTAAAGATGTTATTGCTCATCTATTTCAAGCTTTTTCTGTTATGGGGTCCCCAAAGATTATTAAAACAGATAATGTGCTTGCATATGTTAATCAAAGATTTAAAGCCTTTTGTAGCCGTCTTAATATTCGACATGTTACTGGCATTCCCTACAATCTGCAGGGACAGGGAATTGTTAAAAGGGCCCATCATACCCTAAAAAATACTCTCTTTAAGCTTAGTGCTCAAGAAAAATTTTACTCATTCAAAGGTAATTCCAAATTCTTGCTCTCCCATGCAAAACAAACCAAAAATGGCTGCTTTAAGGAACAGCTCCCCTGCCCCCCCCCCCCCACTGAATTCCAAGGAGAACTGCAAATTGTCAACAACCTTACTACCAAAGTTTCTTCCCCCTTCTTCTCCCCTCTCTGTGCAAAGAGTTTAAAAATATACTGCTGCTTTGCTGACCAATCGCAATATAGAAATTCACCCCCTTCACAAAAAGGTATAAAAGATGTAGCTTTTTGAGTTTGGGGTTGACTCTCCCTGTGAGGCTGAGCAACCCCATGGAAACATCGGATCAATAAACCTCTTGTCATGGCAGCGATCTATCCTCAAGTTGTGTTCGGTGGGGCTGTGCACCTAGGGTGAGACTTTGGGTGCCTTAACTCCTTCGCTGGAAGTCACAAGCCACCTCCGTGCATGGTCAGCCCTGTATCCCCTCAGTCTAAAAGATGCTCCCAAACTATACTCTACCTTCGACTTTCAGTTTTGTTCTGAGATCCAGACTGGAGAACTCACCAGGAAGCTCATTTCCAAATAAACCTGTCTTTTTCTTTGGCAGAGAAAACCTACCACTGACAATGTTAATCAGAAAGACAGAGTTGTTGAAATTTCTGCACACACAAATACAGTTCTGAATGTCATCATGCTTTCCCAGTTCGTGGTAGGTAGAAACTGCAGGTGGGAGTGGCTTCATAGCTTCCCAGATGCCCTACTACATGTTCATAAGACATCTGTCTAGAAAACTGGGGTGGAAGAATTGGTAGAGTAAGGTCTCCGAAGCTGAATTTGACTCTCACATGGATATGCAACAGTGACACAGGCACAGGAAATTACTTTGTGATACTGGTGTTTCTGTGCAAATTTTCAAATCTGAAAAGACTTAATAGAAGTATCATTAAAGTGGATCCTCAAATTCTGTTTCCACCCAGGGACGTTTGGGCTCAGAACAGGGCTTGGCCAATCTGCCTCCCAGACCAGCAGTTCATAAAGATTTAAAGACTGGTGAGTAGGAGATCTGGGCAGCCAGGGAGCAGAGAGAACTCTTCGGAGCATGCACATGAAGCACGCACCCGCCCTGCCTGATCCAGGGACCAGGGACACAGAATTGGAAACTCTGTTTCGACCCGGCGATTTTGGGGCACAGAAAAGGGCTCAACCCATCTGCCACCTGGACCAGTAAAGATCCAGGGACACAGACCAGATATAAGGGAAAGGCAAGAACATATCACTGACAACTAGATGGCAAGAGGAAAGAAAAAGAGTATATCCCAAGGACACCAAGACAACCTGGCAACACCAGAACCCAGCTCTCCCATTACAGCAAACATTGGAATGCCAAACACTCCAGGAAAAGAAGATGCAGACCTGAAATCATACCTCAAGTTGTTCATAGAGGTACTTAAACAAGAACAGGAGGAAAAGCAAAAAGAATCAGAAGCTTTTAAAGAGGAAACAAACAAAAAAAAACTCAAAGAACTAGAGGAAAACAGAACCAAAGAGATGAAGGAATGGAAGAGGGAATTTAAAACAAAAATTGACACAATAAAGAAAACACTAAAAGAGATAACCCTAGAGATAGAAAACTTAAAAAAGAAATCAGGAGTCACAAAGGCAAGCATTTCCAAAAGACTACAAGAGATGGAAGAGAGAATCTCGGGTGAGGAAGACAACATTGTAAACATAGACAAAACAGCCAGAGAAGATGCAAAAAACAAAAAGCTCCTAACTCAAAATGTCCAGGAAATCCAGGACACAATGAGAAGACCAAACCTAAAGATAATAGGAATAGAAGAGGGAGAAGAGTATCAACTAAGAGGCACAGTAAACATCTTCAACAAAATCATAGAAGAAAACATCCCTACCTTTAAGAATGAGATGACCACGAGCATAAAAGAAGCCTTCAGAACTCTAAATAGGTTGGACCAGAAAAGAAATACCTCCTGACACATAATAGTAAAAACACCAAGTGCCCAAAGCAAAGAAAGAATACTAAAAGCAGTAAGGGGAAAAGGTCAGGTAACATATAAAGGCAGACCAATCAGAATCACACCCAATATCTCAACAGAGACTATGAAAGCTAGAAGAGCCTGGACAGACATCATGCACACCCTAAGAGAGCACAAGTGCCAGCCCAAGCTGCTATACCCAGCAAAACTATCAATCACCATAGATGGAGAGATGAAGATATTTCAAGACAAATCTAAATTTACAAAATATCTGACCACAAACCCAGCACTACAAGGAATTATAGGTGGAAAACCCAATACAATAAGGGGAAATGCATCCTAATAAAAACAAGAAAACTCCTAAGCAAGAAAACCAAAAGAAGAAAAAGACACAGACACAACTCAACTCACAAAAGAAATAATAGCAGGAAACAGAAACAACTATTCCTTGATATCTATTAACATAACTGGACTCAACTCCCCAATAAAGAGACATAGGCTATAAGACTGGATACATTAACAAAACCCAGCATTTTGCTGCTTACAGGAAACTCATCTCAGACAAAGACAGACACTATGTCAGAGTAAAAGGGTGGGAAAAAAACTTTCAAGAAAACAGCCCCAAGAAGCAAGATGGAGTGGCTATTCTAATATTGAATAAAGTAAATTTCCAACAAAAAGTTATCAAAAAAGATAAGGAAGGACACTTTTTACTCATTACCGGGGAAATCTCTCAGGAGGAACTCTCAATTCTTAACATATATGCTCCAAATAAAAAAGCACCCACATTCATAAAAGAAACCCTACTAAAGCTCAAAAAATACATTTCACCCCACACAATAATGGTGGGAGACTTTAATACCCCACTCTCTCCAATGGACAGATCATGGAAACAGAAACTGAATAAGGACACTGTAAAACTAGCAGAGACTTTGAACCAATTGGAACTAATAGATATCTACAGAACATATCATCCTAAAGTAAAAGTATACACCTTCTTCTCAGCACCTCATAGCACCTTCTCAAAAATTGACCACATAATTGGACACAGAACGAGCCTCAATCAATATAAGAAGATTGAAATACTCCTATGAATCCTCTCAGATCATCATGGTCTATGGCTGGTCTTTAACAAGAATGAAGACAACAAAAAGCCCACATACACATAGAAACTAGACAACACTCGGTTAAACGATAGCAGGGTCAAAGAAGAAAAAAAAATAAGGATTTTCTAGAATTCAATGAAAACGAAAACACAACATACCCAAACCTATGTGATACAATGAAAGCAGTACTGAAAAAAAAAAAAAAAAACTCATAGCCCTACGTGCTTCCAAAAAGAAACTTGAGAAAGCATACATCAGCAATTTCACAGCACAGCAAAAAGCCCTAGAACAAAAGGAAGCAGATATACCCAAGAAGAGTAGATGGGAAGAAATAATCAAAATTAAAGAAGAAATAGACCAAATAGAAACAAAAAGAACCATTGAAAAAAAATCAACAAAACCAAGAGCTGGTTCATTGAGAAAATCAACAAGATTGATAAACCCCTAGCCAGACTAACTACAGGGCAAAGAGAAAGTATACAAATTAACAAAATCAGAAAGGAAAGTGGAGACATAACAACTGAAACTGAGGAAATTCAAGAAACCATCAGATCCTACTACAAATACCTATACTCCACAAAGTTGGAAAATCTGGAGGAAATGGATGAATTCCTAGACAGATACCAGATCCTAAATTTAAACCAGGACCAAGTAAACCATCTAAGTAATCCCATAAGTCCTAAAGAAATAGAAGAAGTCACCAAAAGTCTCCCAAGCAAAAAAAGCCCAGGACCAGATGTGTTAAGTGCAGAATTTTATCAGACATTTATTGCGGACATAACACCAACACTCTCCAAGGTATTCCACAAGATAGAATCAGATGGAATGCTACCTAACTAATTTTTGAGGCTACAATAACCCTTGTACCAAAACCACACAACGACCCTACAAGGAAAAAGAACTTCAGATCAATCTCACTTATGAACATTGATGCAAAAATACTCAACAAAATCGTTGCAAACCGTATCCAAGAACTCATCAAAACGATCATTCACCATGATCAAGTAGGCTTCATCCCTGGGATGCAGGGATGGTTTAATATAAGGAAATCCATCAATGTAATCCACCATATAAACAAACTCAAAGAACAAAATCACATGGTCATCTCACTAGATGCTGAGAAAGCAATTGACAAAATTCTACACCCCTTCATGTTAAAAGTCCTAAAAAGAACAGGAATCCAAGGTCCATACCTAAACATAATAAAAGCAATATGCAGCAAACCAACAGCCAACATCAAACTTAACGGAGGGAAACTTGAAGCAATCCCACTAAAATCAGGGACTCAACAAGGCTGCCCACTCTCTCCCTGCCTATTCAACATAGTACTGGAAGTCCTGGCTGGAGCAATTAGACAGCAAAAGGAGATCAAGGGGATACAAATCAGAAAAGAAGAGGTAAAAATATCACTCTTTGCAGATGACATGATAGTGTACTTAAGTGACCCCAAAAATTCCTCCAGAAAATTCCTACAGCTGATAAACAAGTTCAGCAAAGTGGTTGGATACAAAATTAACTCAAACAAATCAGTAGCCTTTCTATACTCAAAAGACAAACATGTGGAGAAAGAAATTAAGGAAAAGGTACCCTTCACAATCTTCACAAATCTATGAAATACCTTGGTGTGACTCTAACTAAGCAAGTGAAGGACCTGTAAGACAAGAACTTCAAACCTCTAAAGAAAGAAATTGAGGAGGATCTCAGAAAATGGAAAGATCTCCCATGCTCATGGATTGGAAAGATCAACATCTTAAAAATGGCCATCGTACCAAAAGCAATCTACAGGTTCAATGCAATCCCCATCAAAATTCCATCACAGTTCTTCATGGAATTGGAAAGATCAATGTGCAATCTCATATGGAATAACAAAAGACCTAGAATAGCGAAATCCATCCTCAACAACCAAAAAACATCTATGGGAATCACTATCCCCAACCTCAAGCTATATTACAAGGCAATTGTGTTGAAAACTGCATGGTACTGGTACAGAAATAGGCACGTGGATCAATTGAATAGAATAGAAGATCCAGAAATGAGCCCTCACATATATGGCACTTGATTTTTGACAAAGGAGCTGTAAACATTCAATGGAAAAAGGACAGCCTATTCAACAAATGGTGCTGGTCCAACTGGCACTTAGTAGGCAGAAGAGTCAAAATAGACCCTTTCTTATCCCCTTGTACAAAGCTCAAGTGTAAGTGGATCAAAGATCTCCACATTAAACCAGGTACACTCAAATTATTAGAAGAGAAGGTAGGGAAAACCTTAGAACACATAGGCACAGGAGAAAATTTCCTGAACAGAACACCAGTGGCTCATGCTCTAAGGTCAAATATTGACACTTGGGACTAAATTAGATTTCAAAGTTTCTCTAAGACTAAGGTCACTGTCAAGAAAACAAAATGGCAACCAACAGAGTGGGGAAGATCTTTACCAACCCCACATCAGATAGCGGCCTAATATCCAAGGTATACAAAGAACTAAAGAAGTTAGACACCAGAGACTCAAACAACCCTATTTAAAAAAATGGGGTACAGATCTAAACAAAATGTTCTCAATTGAGGAATATCGAATGCTTGAGAAGCATCTAAGGAAGTGCTGGATATCATCAGCCATCACGGAGATGCAACTCACAACATCCCTGAGATTCCACCTCACACCAACCAGAACAGTTAAGATAGAAAATTCAGATGACTGCAGATGCTGGCAAGGATGTGGAGAAAGAGGAACACTTCTCCACTGTTGGTGGGGTTTTAAACTGTTACAACTATTCTGAAATCAGTCTGGTAATTCCTCAGAAAATTATATTCCACTTCTGGGCATGTAGCCCTGAGAAGCTCCAACATACAACCAAGGCAAATGCACCACCATGTTCATAGCAGCTCTATTTATAATAGCCAGAAGCTGGAAAGAACACAGATGGCCTTCAGTAGATGAATGGATACAAAAATTGTGGTATATTTACACAATGGAGTACTACTCAGCTATCAGAAAAAATGATTTTATCAAATTCCTAAAAAAAATGGATGCATCTAAAGAATAACATCCTGAGTGAGATAACCCATTAACGAAAGAACAGACATAATATGCAGTCACTGATAATTGGATACTAACCCCAGAAAGCTCTGAACACCTCAGAAACAACTCACAGACTATATGAAGTTCAAGAAAAAGCAAAGACTAAATAAATAAATAAATAAATAAATAAATAAATAAATAAATAAATAAATGAAAATAAGAAAATGAAAAACTGTTATGCTTAATCTTTACACACCAAGAAAACTTTGACTATTTCCAGTTTACATCTCGTTTTACATGTACTTTATGCTCACTGTAACTAGTAAGATTTTAATGCCTACTCTCAAACCTTCAAAAAATAAAGTCCTTACAAAAATATATTCATATTCTTTTATGCAAAAATGCATAAAATCTGTACATCTATCTTTTTTTAAAATAAAGTTGTTTAATACATAAAAAATTATTATTTTCTTTCATAGATTGTATCTTAGAGAACATTGTTTACATATTTTTAAGATATTATTTTCATGACTCTAATCATTATGATTAAATATTAATTGCCAATTTGTTATAAAATTGCATGTATGCTTGGTGATAAGTACACGTTTATTCAATTTTTGTATTATCATATGTAGAATAAATTAACATTAATCTGAACTAGAAAAAAGAGAAACAGAAGCAGAATAAGTAACCTTATAATAAGTCACAAATTAATAAAAATAATCATAAGGAATTATCTGTAACAAAATTTATGATTTGATTTGAAAAGTCATCAGCTAGTCCTGCTGCTGAAAACCTCCTCAGTCCAGAGTGACTGTTGGCATTGGGAGTGTAAAGAATCCATATCAATAGCGAGTTGTGAAGTGTTCCATACGCCATGCAGATGTGCTCACATCTGTTCCAGGACATGTCTGACCCTTTGTAGGGCAGAGGGCTGACATAAATCCATCTATAATTGACGTGATGTGTGGTAGTTAGACATGTTTCAATATTTCAAACCTGCATTCGTATGTAAAGGATGGCTTCCTTTAAAGCACATTTTATCTGTCAAACCTCCATCAATCCTAGATTGAGTAATCAGTGCTAAAGAAACATTTTTTTCAAGGAATTAACATGGTTAGCAGTGTGTACCTGTTGGCCCAGGAAGGCATGAGAAGCTGCACCTGACTCTAAGATAGCAATTAAGGCTGTAATGTCTAAGATTACTTCTCTTAGGGCATGAAGGAGAATCAATAGTCTATATATGCCAAGGCAAACAAAGCATTACATCAGCAACAACACATAAGGTAGCTAGTATACCATGAGAAAAGTGTGATGATACATGGGGAAGTCATCCAGTTGGTCAGATAGCACTAACCTTTGAGGAAGTTTGTGTAGTTTTGTGGAGGTTCAGCCCTGCTCTGCCTGAGATCGCTGCTGCAGTCGCTGGATAGCCCTTTTTTGACAAATGAATTGGTCACCTGAACATGTTCAATTACCTCTATTGTTTGAGGGGCCTGAGGTAGGTGTGTCACTCAGTTTCCCTGGTTTGACAGAGTCATGTATTATTAGGGATGACAGTAGAACGAGATAAGGCAGTACCATTTTTATAAAAGTTAATTCGGCAGGAACTCTTGGCCAGTGGTCCCCTTTCAGCCAAGGATGACACCCCACTGGATTTCTGTTTTGAACGGGGAAATAGCATTTAAATTTATGGCATCTCCTGCCTTACTGGAGCATTGTTTGCTGATACCCCCAGGTTTGCTACTTGAATAACTTTTTGCTAGCCAAACCCGATTTATTAAATGTTTTCTGTCCTTAATTAGTAAGATTTTGGATAGTGTTCTGGTCTTGTGAGGTTGTTGTAATAGGTACACCTTAAAATATGTAGCAAACGTAGTACATGCTTGAAATAAATTTCCAGGGTTTAAAATTGTCTTCAGAAGAGACTGACAAGCGAATGCAGCAAGTCAAAGGCCAGTGGTTTTGAAACAGTATCTTTGCCTCAGAGCTAAGAACCATCCTCTCTACTGCCTCCATTAGCAAGACTACAAATTCCTCAAAAGGTTCTTCCGGTTCCTGCTTTATATTAGTGAGCCCTTCAGGGTTTGTATCTCTGTTAAGTAAGCATCCCCATGCTTCTAGAGCTGCAGCTGATATTTACTAGTGCCCTAAACCCATAAACATTTCATGTTAACTCCTTCACTCCCCTCTTTTCTTCAGGCATCATAGATAAGTCTTTTGAGCCAAGTTCATATATATATCCTCAGTGAACGCACTGAGGATATATTTTACTCAGTGAACGCACCTTAAGCTAGATAGGCTCTGGCTATTTTAAGCCAATCATGAGGAGTCCTAATGGGTTTAGATGCCAAGGTTCTCATAAGAGATCCTTATTCTGTTTGTCATTCTCCATGCTCACTGTGAAACCCCCTAACAGTTTATCCTGTTCTTGAGCTTGGGTTGCACTATCAATTAACCTGATAGGCCCCTTTGTTTTCTTTTTACATTTTTCAAAAGGTTTTGTGAAATCACTTACCTTTAAATGCTGAGCAGTAGGCCATTTATGTTCATGATATTTTGTTACTTTCTTTTCTGAGTCAGATTCCTCCTCTGAGGTTGATTTTCCCTCTTCTGATTCACCACCACTGATTTTTCCTTTGTCAACTCTTTTGCTTTGTTTTTCTTTGCAGGTATGTTTTGCCTGTCTCTATGTGTGTAGTTTTTCTTAAGTTGTTTGTGTGGATTTACTCACTATGACCGCACTGGTACAAAGGCTTGAATATTCACGAAGTTCAAACACTGGCCATTGTCTAGCAATGGACCTTTGTGACATTTGTGCCTCTTCTAACATGCGAAATGCTCGAGGGACTCACAGAAAAGGTCTCGCTTAGGTAGTCCTCATTGCTGTTTTCAATTTATGTGTCTAGTTTGTTCTTATTTTACTCTTTTCTAATACAGGTCTAAATTTTCCTTACACACAAAAATGAACACTCATCACGGTGGCCAAATTTCACATACTTGTGAGCCAAAGTCTCTGTCTTTTTAGTTGACTCTTACAAATGTATCATACAACACAACAAGAACTTTTCATTTATTATTAACGATGCCATTATTAAGTTTAAAAAGTCAAACTACAAACATTATTATGTTAACGATTGTGAGCACACAGTTCACAAATGAGAAACAGAATTCTATTGCTCTGCAAGCAAGCTCCAGAATATTTTCATGACAGATCCAAAACTCTGTGTCCATGAAACAAACATCTATTAACCTCTCATTGTGTCCCATCAACCATTATTCTGACAACTTTCCTATTTACTTTTTTTAAAGCACAGTTTATTGGATATTCTTTGTATTTACATTTCAAATGTTATCCACTCCCCCCACACACACTCCCATTCACTCTACCCCTCCACTTGTTTCAGTAAAGGTGCTCCCTCACCCAACCACCCTCTCCATCTCAGTGCCTTAGCATTCCCCTACACTGGGAAAACACGCCTTCACTAGACAAAAGGTCTCTTTTCCCATTTAAGCCAGACAATGCTATCCTCTGCTACATACTCAACTAGAGCCATGGGTCTCTCCATGTGTGCTCATTTATTGGTGTTTTAGTCCCTGGGAGTTCTGGAGGGTTTGGTTGATTGATAATGTTTTTCCCATGAGGTTACAAACCCTTTCAGCTCCTTCAGTCCTTTCTCTAACTCCTTCACTGGGGTCCCCATGTTCAGTCTGATGTTTAGCTGCAAGCATCCTCAACCGTATCACTATGGCTCTGGTACAATCTCTAAGGAGACATCTATATCTGGTTCCTGCCAGTAAGCACTTTTTGGCATCGGGAACAGTGCTTGAGTTTAGTGGCTGCATATGGGGAGGATCTCCTGGTGAGGCAGATGATCTTTTCTCCAATCCCTGCTTCTCTATTTGTCCCTGTATTTTCTCCCATGAGTATTTCTGCATGGATGTTTGTGAGGAAAATTGGACTGAAGTTCTCTTTCTTTGTAAGGTCTTTTTGTGGTTTAGGTATGAGTGTAATTGTGGTTTTGAAGAACGAGTTGGGTAATATTCCTTCTCTTTCTATTTTGTGAAACAGCTTGGAGAGTATTGGTGTTAGGTCTTCTTTGAAGGTCTCATAGAATTCTCCACTAAACCTATCTGGTCTGGGATTTTTTTTTGGTTGGGAGACTGCTTCTATATCTTTAGGTGTTATGGGACTGTTTAAATGGTTTATCTGATTCTGATTTAACATTGTTAGCTGTTATCTGTCTAGAAATCTGTCTGGAAATCTGTCAACTTCCTCTAAATTTTCCTGGTTTGTTGAGCATATACTTTTGTAGTAGAATCTATTTATTTCTTGAATTTTGTTTGTTTGTCTGTTTCTGTTGTTATGTCTCCCCTTTTATTTCAGATTTTGTTAATTTGGATACTTTCTCTGCACTCTCTAGTTAGTCTGGATCTTATCGATCTTGTTGGTTTTCTCAAAGAACCAGCTTCTATTTTTGTTGATTCTTTGTACAGTCCTTTTGTTTCTTCTTGGTTGATTTCCGCATTGAGTTTGATTATTTCCTGCCATCTACTCCTCTTGGGTGTATCTGCTTCTTTTTGTTCTACAGCTTTCAGGTGCACTGTCAAACTGCTAGTGTGTGCTTTCTCCAATTTCCTTTTGGAGGCACTCAGAGCTATGAATTTTCCTCTCAGTGCTGCTTTCATTGTATCCCATAAGTTTAGGTATCTTCTGCCTTCATTTTCCTTAAATTCTAAAAGATCCTAAATTTCTTTATTTCTTCTTTGATCAAGTTGTCATTGAGTAAAGGGTTGTTCTGCTTCCATGTGTATGTGGGCTTTTTGTTTTCAATTTCTTCACCTCTTTGGTTATATTTTGCTGTAGCTCTTTAAGTGATTTTTGTGTTTTCTCTTTAATAGCCTCTACTTATTTACATGTATTCTCCTGGTTCTCCTGTAATTCTTTAAGGGAGTTATTCATGTGCTTCTCAAGGACCTCCACCATTGTCTTGAAGTATGATTTTTAGTCTAAATCTTGTTTTTCTGGTGTGGTGGTATATCCACAATTTGCTGTGGTGGCATAACTGGGTTCTGATGTTGCCAGGTTGTCTTAGTTTCCATTTCTTAGGTTCTTAGGTTTGCCTCTTGCCATCTTGTTATCTCTGATGTTAGGTGGTCTTGTTGTCACCATCTAGAGCTTGTGTCTCCTATGGGTTTGTGGGCCTGTGGGAAGGGGATTGCTCCTGGGTGGTCAGCTGTCTTTGGACAGGCTGTGAGTTCCCATGGCAGTGGGCCAGCTCTGAATTTGGGCCGGAACCATCTGTTCCCAGGCAGCACAGTGCTAGCTGCACCCTGAGTGTTCCCGGTGGTGACTCCCTGATAGCCAGTGGAGAGGAAGTTTAGACTCACCTGTGGGCACAGGAGGGAGAGCAGAGAGCTCCTGAGGCTCCGCTGGTTGCTCAGCAATCTACAGGCAGGCTGTGAGTCTTGATGGTGGTGAGCCGGCACTGGCTTTGGGCAGAAACTCCTTTTCTATTTTCATTACATGATTATTTATTGCTGGAAAGGGCTTGTGTACCTAAGACAGCATACATATGTGGAAGTTAGAATATATATATATATATATATATATATATATATATATATATATAACTTCTGTTTCCACCCTGTGGCAACTTCAGGGCGCAGAACAGAGCCAGTCCCATCTGCTACCCAGACCGGCAGGTCCAAAAGGTTAAAAAACTGGTGGGTAGGAGATCTAGGCAGCCAGGGAGCAGAGAAATCTTTTCAGAGTGCGCACGGAAAGTGCACCACCCCTGCCCGTTCCAGGGACCAGGAAAACAACATTGGAACTTCTGTTCCCAACCAGGGACTATGAGGCACAGAACAGGGCTCGACCCATCTGCCACCTGGACCAGTGGAGATCCAGGGACACAGACCAGGTACAAGGGAAAGGCAAGAACATATCACTGACAACAAAATGGCAAGAGGAAAGCAAAAGAGTATATCCCAAGGACACCAAGACAACCTGGCAACACCAGAACCCAGCTCTCCTATAACAGCAAACATCAGAATGCCAAACACTCCAGATAAAGAAGACACAGACCTGAAATCATACCTCAAGATGCTGATAGAGATACTTAAACAAGAACAAGAGGAAAAGCAAAAAGATTCAGAAGATTTTAAAGAGGAAACAAAAAAAAAAAAAAAAAAAAAAACACTCAAAGAACTCAAAGAACTAGAGTAAAACAGAACCAAAGAGTTGAAGGAATGGAAGAGGGAATTTAAAACAGAAATTGACACAATAAAGAAAACACTAAAAGAGATAAGCCTAAAGGTAGAACACCTAAAAAAGAAATCAGGAGTCAAAAAAGCAAGCATTTCCAATAGATTACAAGAGATTGAAGAGAGAATCTCGGGGGCAGAAGAGAACATTGTAAACATACACAAAACAGCCAGAGAAGATGCAAAAAAAATAAAGCTCCTAACCCAAAATGTCCAGGAAATCCAGGACACAATGAGAAGACCGAACCTAAGGATAATAGGAATAGAAAGGGAGAAGAGTATCAACTAAGAGGCACAGTAAATATCTTCAACAAAATCGTAGAAGAAAACATCCCTACCCTCAAGAATGAGATGACCAGGAGCATAAAAGAAGCCTTCAGAACTCCAAATAGGTTGGACCAGAAAAGAAATACTTCCAGACACATAATAGTCAAAACACCAAGTGTCCAAAGCAAAGTAAGAATACTAAAAGCAGTAAGGGAAAAAAGTCAGGTAACATATAAAGGCAGACCAATCAGACTCACACCCGATTTCTCAACAGAGACTATGAAAGGTAGAAGAGCCTGGACAGACATCATGCACTCCTTAAGAGAGCACAAGTGCCAGCCCAAGCTGCTATACCCAGCAAAACTATCAATCACCATAGATAGAGAGATGAAGATATTTCAAGACAAATCTAAATTTACACAATATCTGACCACAAACCCAGCACTACAACGAATTATAGGTGGAAAACCAAATACAATGAGGGGAACTACATCCTGGTAAAAACAAGAAAACTCCTAAGCAAAAAACCAAAAGAAGTAAAAGACAAAGACACAACTCAACCCACAAAAGCAATGATAGCAAGAAAGAGAAACAACTATTCCTTGATATCTATTAACATAACTGGACCCAACTCCCCAATAAAGAGACATAGGCTATCAGACTCGATACATAACAATATCCAGCATTTTGCTGCATAGAAGAAACTCGTCTCAGAGACAAAGACAGACACTATCTCAGAGTAAAAGGGTGGGAAAAAAACTTCCAAGCAAACAGCCCCAAGAAGCAAGCTGGAGTGGCTATTCTAATATCGAATAAAGTAAATTTCCAACCAAAAGTTATCAAAAAAGATAAGAAAGAACACGTTTTACTCATTAATGGGGAAATCTGTCAGGAGGAACTCTCAATACTTAACATATATGCTCCAAATAAAAAAAGCACACACATTTATAAAAGAAACCCTACTAAAGCTCAAAAAATACATTTCTCCCCACATAAAAATGGTGGGAGACTTTAATACACCACTCTCACCAATGGACAGATCATGGAAACAGAAACTGTACAAGGACAATGCAAAACTAGCAGAGACTTTGAACCAACTAGAATTAATAGATATCTACAGAACGTTTCATTGTAAAGTAAAAGAATACAACTTCTTCTCATCACCCCATGGCACCTTGTCTAAAATTGACCACATAATTGGACACAGAGCAGGCCTCAATCGATATAAGAAGATTGAAATACTCCCATGCATCCTCTCAGATCAACATGAAAAAAGGCTGGAATTTAACAACAACAAAGACAACAAAAAGATCACATAAACATAAAAACTAAACAACACTCTGTTAAATGATAGCAGGGTCAAAGTTGAAATAAAGAAAAAAGTTTAGGATGTTCTAGAATTCAACGAAAATCAAAACACAACATACCCAAACCTATGGGATGCAATAAAAGCAGTACTGAGAAAAAAACTCATAGCCCTAAGTGCTTCCAAAAAAGAAACTGGAGAGAGCTTACATCAGCAACCTGACAGCACAGCTAAAAGCCCTAGAACAAAAGGAAGCAGATATACCCAAGAAGAGTAGATGGGAAGAAATAATCAAATTTAGGGCAGAAATAGACCAAATAGAAATAAAAGAACCATTGAAAAAAATCAACAAAACCAAGAGTTGGTTCTTTGAGAAAATCAACAAGGTTGATAAACCGATAGCCAGACTAACTAGAGGACAAAGAGAGAGTATACAAATTAACAAAATCAGAAAGTAAAGTGGAGACATAACAACTGAAACTGAGGAAATTCAAGAAATCATCAGATCCTACTACAAAAACTTATACTCCACAAAATTGGAAAATCTGGAGGAGATGGACAAATTCCTAGACAGATACAAGATCCTAAAGTTAAAGCAGGACCAAGTAAACCATCTAAACAAACCTATAACACCTAAATAAATAGAAGAAGTCATCAAAAGCCTCCCAACCAAAAAAAAAAAAAAAAAAAAAAAAAAGCCCAGGTCCAGACAGGTTCAATGCAGAATTTTTTCAGACATTTATTGCGGATATAACACCAATACTCTCCAAACTATTCCAAAAGATAGAATCAGATAGAATACTACCTAAATCATTTTTTTGAGGCTACAATAATTCTCATACCAAAACCATACAAAGATCCTACAAGGAAAGTGAACTTCAGACCAATCTCACTTATGAACATTGATGCAAAAATCCTCAACAAAATCCTTGCAAACCGAATCCAAGAGCACATCAAAACGATCATTCATCATGACCAAGTAGGCTTTATCCCTGTGATGCAGGGATGGTTTAACATAAGGAAATCCATCAACGTAATTCACCATATAAACAAACTCAAAGATCAAAATCACATAGTCATCTCACTAGACACTGAGAAAGCATTTGACAAAATCCAACACCCCTTCATGTTAAAAGTCCTGGAAAGAACAGGAATCCAAGGTCCAAACTTAAACATAATATAAGCAATATACGGCAAACCAACAGCCAACATCAAACTTAATGGTGGGAAACTTGAAGCAATCCCACTAAAATCAGGGACTCGACAAGACTGCCCACTCTCCCTCTACCTATTCAACATAGTACTGGAAGTCCTGTCTGGAGCAATTAGACAGCAAAAGGAGATCAAGGGGATACAAATCAGAAAAGAAGAGGTAAAAATATCACTCTTTGCCAATGACATGATAGTGTACTTGAGTGACCCCAAAAATTCCACCAGAGAACTCCTACAGCTGATAAACAAGTTCAGCAAAGTGGCTGGATACACAATTAACTCAAACAAATCAGTAGCCTTCCTATACTCAAAAGACAAACATGTGGAGAAAGAAATTAGGGAAAAGGTACCCTTCACAATCGTCACAAAAACTATGAAATACATTGGTGTGACTCTAACTAAGCAAGTGAAGGACCTGTAAGACAAGAACTTCAAACCTCTAAAGAAAGAAATTGAGGAGGATCTCAGAAAATGGAAAGATCTCCCATGCTCATGGATTGGAAAGATCAACATCTTAAAAATGGCCATCCTACCAAAAGCAATCTACAGATTAAATGCAATCCCCATCAAAATTCCAACCCAGTTCTTCATGGAATTGGAAAGATCAATGTGCAATTTCATATAGAATAACAAAAGATGTAGAATACCAAAATCCATCCTCAACAACAAAAAAACATCTGCGGGAATCACTATCCCTGACCTCAAGCTATATTACAAGGCAATTGTGTTGAAAACTGCATGGTACTGGTACAGAAATAGGCATGTGGATCAATGGAATAGAATAGACGACCCAGAAATGAGCCCTCATGTATATGGTCACTTGATTTTTGACAAAGGACCTGTAAACATTCAATGGAAAAAGGACAGCCTATTCAACAAATGGTGCTGGTCCAACTGGCATTCAGCATGCAAAAGAATGAAAATAGACCCTTTCTTATCCCCTTGTACAAAGCTCAAGTGCAAGTGGATCAAAGATCTCCACATTAAACCAGATACACTGGAACTATTAGATGAGAAAGTAGGGAAAACCTTAGAACACATAGGCACAGGAGAAAATTTACTGAACAAAACACCAATGGCTCAAGCTCTAAGGTCAAAGATTAACAAATGGGACTTAATGAGATTGCAAAGTTTCTGTAAGGCTAAGAACATAGTCAAGAAAACAAAACAGCTACCAAAAGAATGGAAAAAGATCTTTACCAACACAACATCAGATAGAGGCCTAATATCCAAGGTATACAAGGAACTCAAAAATCTAGACACCAGAGAATCAAATAACCCTATTAAAAAATGGGGTACAGAGCTAAACAAAACGTTTTCAGTTGAGGTACACCGAATGGCCGAGAAACATCTGAGGAAGTGCTTGCCATCCTTAGCCATCAGGGAAATGCAAATCAAAACAACCCTGAGATTCCACCTCACACCAGACAGATTGGCCAAGATCCAATACTCAGATGACAGCAGATGCTGGCGAGGCTGCGGAGAAAGAGGAACACTTCTCCACTGTTGGTGGGGTTGCAAGGTAATACAGCCACTCTGGAAATCAGTCTGGCGATACCTCAGAAAATCGGATATAGTACTACCTGAAGATCCAGCTATTCCACTTCTGGGCATATACCCCAGAGACACTTTAATACACAACAAACATATATGCACCACAATGTTCACAGCGGCTCTATTTATAATAGCCAGAAGCTGGAAAGAACCCAGATGCCCTTCAGAAGATGAATGGATACAAAAATTGTGGTACATTTACACAATGAAATACTACTCAGCCACCACAATGACTTGATCAAATTCTTAAGAAAATGTCTGCATCTAGAGAATATCATCCGGAGTGAGATAACCCAGTCAGAAAAGAACAGACATAATATGCAGTCACTGATACTGGGATGCTAACCCCAGAGGCTTGCGCTCCCCCAGAAACAACTCACAGACTGTATGAAGTCCAAGAAATAACGAAAACAAAACAAAACAAAAAAATATTTACAAAACAAGAAAACTTTAACTATTTCCATGGTACACTTTGTTTTACATATACTTCATTCTCATTGTAACCATTAAGTTTTCAAGGCATACTATCAAACCTTGAAAAAAATCAAGTACTGACTAATATATATATTCATATATTTTTATGTAAAAATTATTTTAAACTCTGAAAAAAGTACTGACAAAAATGTATAATTTTATTCAAAAATGTTTAAAATCTGTATATTTATCTTTGTTTTGTAAAATAAAGTTGTTAAAGAGAAAAAAAAGAAAGCGCATTTACTGGCTTCGCAGTCTTGCTGGCCTCATCATTTTAGCTTCTGTTTGTAGTTGATCAGTGTACTTATGACAGCTTGTTGGATTCATACAGCTGTATAAGCGCTCATAGCACTTAACAGAATCTGTTGTGGTCATCTGTGGTTTAGAATTTGTCAGCTTTCATTTTTGAGTGAAAATGTTACACCATTGTGTATGCAATTTTGTCTTCTTGCATGTTTTTGTTGATGAACATGTGGAATGATTGCATCTTTCAGCTGTTGGAATGATTCTGCTGTGGAAGTAACTATGCAGGTACCTCTTCCAGACCCTAATTTTATTTCTTTTTATTCATAATTTAATGATCCATTAACCTATCACATTCCACTTCAGTCCTCACTAGCTCCTTTAATCTTTACTTGTGATCCCTATTCTAATTTTGTAGACAATAACTACCTTCTCTTAAGACTTAACATATGGACATTGTGATCCATGTCCTGGTTTCAGAAAGAACACGTTTCCCTGTGTCTGTGTCACCTCTCTGGGTTCTTTGCAAGTTCGTGTAGTTCTTGTAAATTTCATGATTTTATTTTTGATTACAGATGAATGAAATTCTACTGTGTCTAGATAGATCCCTTCCATTATCTGCTGATGAACCTCTAGGATAACATTGCTTCTTTGCTATTGTTTATAAAACAGTAGTTTACATGGATGTACAGTATTTTTCTGGTATGACATAGAGAGACCTTTCTATATGGCCAAAATTATACATTGGTATTACATTGTAATTCTATCTACATTTTACTGAGAAGTCTTTGTAATTATTTCTCTAATGGGGATAGTATTTCACACTCATGCCAGTATAGAATGAGACTTTTTCATCCTATATCATAATCAGCATTTGGTATTGCATATTTTCTGATGATAATCATACTAAGGGATATAATGGACTCTCAGTATATCTATAATTTTCATTTTCCTTCTGGCTAAATATGTTGAATGCTTTAAAAAGGAATTTACTACTCATTTATGCCTCATCCATAAAGAAATATCTCCCATTTCATCTACACATATGTTGACTTGATAGTTGGTGAATAGATTAGTTAATATGAACTTTTCTTTACACATTCTAGGTTTTAAGCCCTTAGTTGAAATACAGAACTCAGTGATTTTTCTCCCATTCTGTAGGTTTATCTATGCTTTGCTGATAGTTTTCTTTAATGTATAGAAAGCTTTTTATTCAGGACTACTCATTAATTCTTGGTGCCTTTCCTATGCTTTGTTTTTTTTTTTTTTACAACATTATTAAAAAACAGAGATACATATTAAGATTATTAAAACCATTTTAGCATAAATATATATGAATATATTTTTCATAGTACTTGATTTTTTTAAAGGTTTGATAATATGCATTGAAATCTTACTATATGCAAAGATCGTAAAGTCTATGTAAAACAAAAGATAACATGGAAATAGTAAAAGTTTTTGGTATATAAAGATTAAACATAATGATTATTAACTACCAAAAATGGCCACAATGCTATCATCTTAGCTCTTGAGTTATTAATGGTTTAAGGTCGAGGTGTACCATACTCCATACTCTGAGTTGGTGCTATACACTTATGATTATTATTATTTTCTAAGAAGGACTGAGACTTCCACTTTTTGCTCTTTTTTTTTTTTTTTTTTTTTTTTTGAGCTTCATATGATCTGTGAGTTGTTTTCTTGAGTATTAAGAGCTTTCTGGGGCTAGTATCCAATTATCAGTGACTGCATATTATGTCTGTTCTTTTGTGACTGGGTTACCTCACTCAGGATGATATTCTCTAAATATATCCATTTTTCTAGGAAATTAATAAAGTCATTGTTTATAATAGCAGAGTAGTTCACCATGGTATAAATATACCACAATTTTGTATCCATTCATCTACTGAAGGACATCTAGGTTCTTTCCATCTTCTGGCTATTATAAATAAGGCTGCTATGAACATGGTAGAGCATGTGTCCTTATTGAATGTTGGAACATCTTTGGAGTATGTGCCCAGAAGTAGAATAACTTGATCTTCAGGTAGTACTATATATCCAATTTTTTGAGGAACAGCCAGACTGATTTCTCGAGTGGTTGTACCAGCTTACAACCCCACCAGCAGTGGAGGACAATTTCTCTTTCTCCACATCCTAGACAGCATCTGCTTTCATCTGAGTTTTTGATCTTAACCATTCTGACTGGTGTGAGGTGGAATCTCTGAGTTGTGTTGATTTGCATTTGCCTGATGACTAGGAATATAGAGCATTTCTTTAGGTGCTTTTCAGCCATTGGATATTCTTCAATTGAGAATTCTTTGTTTAGCTTTATACCCCATTTTTTAATGGGATTGTTTGATTGTCTGGAGCCTAACTTTTTGAGTTCTTTGTATATATTGGATATTAGACCTTTATCAGATGTGGGATTGTTAATGATCTTTTCCCAGTCTGTTGGTTGTCATTTTATTTTCTTAACAGTGTTCTTAGCCTTACAGAAGCTTTGCTATCTCATTAAGTCCCATTTATCAATTCTTGATCTTAGAGCACAAACCATTGGTGCTCTTTTCAGGAAAATTTTTGCTGTGCCTATGTGTTCTAAGGTTTTCCCTACTTTCTGTTCTATTAGTTTCGGTGTACCTGGTTTAATGTGGAGATCTCTGATTCACTTGTACTTAGGTACAAGGAGATAAAAAAGGACCTATTTTCATTTTTTTGCACACTGATTACCAGTTGAGCCAACACCATTTATTGAAGAGGCTGTCTTTTTCCATTGAATGTTTTCACCTCCTTTGTCAAAAATCAAGTGACCATAAATTTGAGAGTGTATTTCTCGATCTTCTATTCTGTTTCCTTGATCTACCAGCCTATCTCTGTACCAGTACCATGCGATTTTTAACACAATTTCTTTGTAATATAACTTGAGGTCAGGGATGGTGAGTCCCCCAGAAGATTTCTTGTTGTTGAAAATAGATTTTGCTATTTTACGTTTTTTGTTATTCCAGATGAATCTGCAAATTGCTCTTTCCAACTCTGAGGAATTGAGTTGGAATTTTGATGGGGATTGCATTGAATTTGTAGATTGCTTTTGGGAAGATGGCCCTTTTTACAATGTTGATCTTTTAAATCCATGAGCATGGGAGATCTTTCCATCTTCTGAGTTCTTCAATTTCCTTTTTCAGAGATTTGAAGTTTTTGTCATACAGGTCCTTCACTTGCTTAGTTAGAGTCACACCAAGGTATTTTATGTTGTTTTTGGCTATTGTGATGGGTATCTTTTTTTTAATTTCTCTTTCAATTTGTTTGTTCTTTGAGTATAGGAAGGCTACTGATTTGTTTGAGTTAATATTATATCCAGCCACTTTGTTGAAGTTGTTTATAAGCTGTAAAAGTTCTATGTTGGAATTTTTTGGGGTGATTTATTATACTGTCATGGCATCTGCAAATAGTGATATTCTTACTTCTTCTTTTCTGACTTGTATACTTTTCATTTCCTTTTTCTGTCCAATTGCTCAGGCCAGGACTTCCAGTACTTTGTTGAATAGGTAAGCTGAGAGTGGGCAGCCTTGTCTAGTCCCGATTTTAGTGAGATTGTTTTAAGTTTCTCACCATTTAGTTTGACTTTGGCTATTGGTTTGCTTTATATTGCTTTTATTATGTTTATGTATGGCCCTTGGATTCCTGCTCTTTTAAGAGTTTTAACATGAAGGGGTGTTGAATTTTTTCAAATGATTTCTTAGCATCTAGTGAGATGATCATGTGGTTCTTTTTCATTGAGTTTGTTTATATGGTGGATTACATTGATGGATTTCCATATATTAAAACATCCCTGCATCCCAGGTATGAAGCCTACTTAATCAAGGTGAATTGTTGTTTTGATATGTTCTTGGATTTGGTTTGCAAGAATTTTCTTGAGTATTTTTGCATCAATGTTCATAAGTGAGATTGATCTGAAGTTCTGTTTCCTTTTAGGGTTTCTGTGTGTGGTATGGCTTAGGAATGAGAGTTATTGTAGCTTTGAAGAATTAGTTGGGTGGTGTTCCATCATTCTTTATTTTGTGAAGTAGTTTGGAGAGTATTGGTATTAGGTTGGCAATAACTGTATGATAGAATTCTGCACTGAATCCATCTGGACCTGGGCGTTTTGTTTCGGAGGCTTTTATTTCTTCTATTTATTTAGGTGTTATGGGAATGTTTAGATGGCTTATCTGGTCCTGATTTAACTTTGGTATCTAGTATCTGTCTAGAAATTTATCCATTTTCTCCATAATTTCCAGTTTTGTTGAGTATAGGATTTTGTAGTTGGATCTGATGATTTCTTTAATTTCCTCAGTTTCAGTTGTTATGTCTCCCATTTCGTTTCTGATTTTGTTATTTTGGATACTCTCTCTGTGCCCTCTAGTTAGTCAGCCTAAGTGTTTATTGATCTTGTTAATTTTCTCAAAAATTAGCTTCTGGTTTTGTTGATTCTTTGTATGGTTCTTTTTGTTTCTTCTTGGTTGATTTCTGCTCTGAGTTTGAATATTTCTTGCCATCGACTCCTATTGGGTGTATCTGCTTCCTTTTGTTCGAGAGATTTCAGCCATGCTGTCAAGTTGCTAATGGATGCTCTCTCCAGTTTCTTTTTGGAATCACTCAGCACTATGAGTTTTCCTCTCAGTACTGCTTTCATTGCATCTCATAGGTTTTGGTATGTTGTGCTTTCATTTTTTAAATTCTGGAAAATTCTTAATTTTTTTCTTTATTTTTTCTAAACTTGTCTTGGGGCAGTTTCACATTACTGGGCTTTAAGCAGTAATTTACTGATGATTGTCTGCTCTGTTCCCAGATAGTTGACACAAAGACATATTACGTTTATTAACAAACTTTAAGCACTATGGTTGGAGAGATATATATCATTTTCTCCCCTCTAAGATATTTTCCAGCCACAGACCCCCAAGTTAATTGCTGTATGAGCCTTGCTTTGATTTGGTTTGCTACATGTGTGTCCTGACAAATCTCATTATGGATCTTTAGCCAACTGTCATGACTTCTCTTTGATATTCATAGCCACCTCTTGTTGCCTCTCTCATGCTGTGACATGCTCCCTGGGATTGGATGGCTTGCCTTCACTACCCAGCCTTAGGCTGACTGGCATTTTATTTATCAATCAGAGATAATTGGAGAGCATTCTTTGCATAACATCTGTGAGATGGCTCAGTCAGATATATCTTCACATTGTAATCAGGAAGACTGAGATGAAATCTCAGCACATACTTATAGATATGACTCAAAATATTACCATGAGATCCCAGTAGAGGGGAGGCAGAATTTGTGGTTGGTAGTATCTACATAGATTGCCAAACTGTCTATGACATGTCACTAAGATATTCTGTCTAGAAAACTGAGGTGGCCGAATGGTAGAGTAAGGACTTGAATGTAAGGGAGGGAAGAGGTGTCCATGTAGAAAGGCTTAAATAATGACAGGGAATATTCTCATATCTGTGTGAAGACACTTCTTAAACCCACCGTGTATATACCTTCCTAATGTGTATTTCTGGTGCCCACAGAAGCCTGTCTATTATAGACTACCATCATATATTTTGCTGTCTTGCACATTGTCCAAAAAGTTTCTTGGCAAGCATAAGGCACTTTAGCATTTTGTTGCTGTTGGTTTTGTTGCTGTTGATTTTGGAAATAGTTTGCTGTGCTTGTTATTTCTTTGTGTGCTATGAGTGGTTTGCCTGCATATATGTTGCTGATGTTGATGGTATCACTGTTTAAATTTACTCTCCAAATCACAACTGGTAACAAAAAAGTGAATGTCTCTGTCATTCCAAATACTAAATAGAGCATGGCTTAATATTGAACCTTTGTGTCATCTTTGCTTCTTCAAGGAACACAATGAGCACTCTAAGGACCCACGGGAAAGGTTCATTTTTACTTGTCATCATTACTTTCTTGAATTTATTTCTGTAATTTGTTTTTATTTTACTCCAAGGTAATATTAAAGCAAAGTGATTTGAAACTAATTTTCAGTCCTTCAGTCAGATGGTGATGTGCACATATAGTTGCTATTAAAATGACATTGTGTGTATGGCAAAAAGCTAAAGAATAATGAATGCATACACTGTATACTCAGAAACTGTTTGCAATCATAGGAAAGACTGATCCATTCACAGTGGGACATAATTGTGTTTCTAAGGTGTACACCGGTAGAGTATTTTTTCTTTCACATCAAGATGTTTGAAACAGCAAACTGAAGAACTAGATGGAGTAGGGCACATTGGTTATATTTCTAGTTTTTAAAATAAGACTCTAAAACATGGTCATGTATAATAGGACCACCTCCGGCAATGTGGAAGCCACTTTCTCCTAGGTTAGACTTCTTTCCTGATAGGTGCAAATATGATTTTTTTATTTACCTACAGCCTCCACATGATAGTTCAAATTTTGAGACAGTAATAACTTTTTATGTTGCTTTTTATTTAACCACTTATTTTCATTAAAAGACCATAGTATTCTAATCCTAATTACAAAACTAGATATTTCCATAGGTCATAGGATAACTTATCTAATTAAATCATCACAAATCTATGTAAAAGAAATTTTATAACATATAAAATACTTTTCATGTCAAGAATATACATATATATAGGCTTTTTTTCTCAATTCTTTAGAAGTATCAACCTGAAGTGTTCTGAAAGGAGTATTTCTTCAGGGATGAGCAAAATAAAGGTTTAAGTCCACTCATCTTTTATTTTCATGAATTGATAGCACAGGAAGTATAAATTTCTGTGATTTGAGCACCTCAAGCTAGTCAGGTTCCTGAATGAGCTTACAGATGGAACACATAAAAAGGAAGCTCTCCGGTGACTAGTTAGGTGTTCTTTTAGCCATATGTACATATGTGTGCCATCTGTATGTCTATTATTCATGAGGCTCAGAAGGGGTTTAGGAAAGCCTGGGATAGCTGCTAACTAACAAGTGGTTTCCGTGATCTCAACTGCATTCTCTGCAATGGCAGCAATCATTCTTGTTTCCGAATTCAGTTCTTCAACTACAGATGAGACAGTTGTAGGAAAGTATATTTTATTCATGGTCAGAAATCATCAATGGGAGCAGGCACTAACAGCATCTAGTCAATGACTGTCAATATAAATTCTTTAATGCAATAAATGGATTTCTCTACTGCATGAAGCCAACAAAGAGTGACAAACACAACATGGCTTAATTATTTCAAAACCTTGACCTGGAGAATGCAATGCACCTTCTCCTATATCAATTAGTACCTGACATTTTGTAAATCAAATGTGGACATGGCATACCGAGGTATGCTTGAAGAGGAGAGATTTATTGTAGTTACAAAAGGAAGAACAGCCATAGGCACCTAGAAGAGTCCAGAGCACCGACAGAACGCTGTGCAATAGAAATGGTCAGTACACTTAACTTAGTCAGGAGAGGAAAATAAAGAAGAGCAACAGAAGAGCTGAACACAGGGGAAAGACAATCAAGGGAATCAAGGGGAAAACACTCCTCAAGAAGAACCAAGAGAAGCCAGACAGAGAAGAAACAAAAATCTAATGTCTCGTGGACAAAATGTTCGGGATTCTAGGAAAAAGAAGCTGGTAGAAGGAAACTAAAGGTAATGTCTAGAAAGATTTAACCCAGATGTCAAGGGTATTACTTAGGGGAACAGTAAGCAGAATTGCAGTGTTGTGGGAGTCTTGCAGCCAGGATCTGGTTTGGCACACTAATAGGCATCTCGGTTATTTACCTGTTTTTTCTGCTTGTCTTTGAAAGCAAACAATTTTGAGATGCTGAAACTACCTAGGATGTTGGATGATAGGGGAAGACTATTGAGAGGCAATGCCATTCAATTTGCTTATAATTTAATAACAATGAATTCCTGTTCCTTCTGAATGCCTCCGCTATACCCTTTGTACTTCAAAGACTGACAGAAATGTTCCATCTTGATTGCTAACTGATTCCTTGGTTTTCTTCATGTAATCTGTTTTATCTGTTCTGATATACTTTCTTTTCTGACATTAACTCAAGACCAATGTGTTTGGCAGTTACTTCAAATTCTTGTGGAGATGATGTCATTATGTTTCTAGGACTGAGAGTAAAGTGACCCATCTTGTGGGAAAGGGTTCCATGAGATCATGAACCTTATGTGTAGGAGAGTGTCTTACCACAGTTTCAGCAGAAACTCACTTCTAATGGTCACAGCCACCATAATGGTGTCCTTCAGCACTGAGGTGAGTGACCATAGCATAGGACTAACAGGACTAAGACAGGAGAAAGCAGGTTTTGGAGAAATCACACTTGTGACATGGAAGCATCTTACTTTATTTCCACTTACCTCTGTTATTTGTGATTGTACTTAAATTTTATAATAAGAATTTTTTCCAGAGATCTATTGGAAGGAAGTACAGAGGAGATGAAGGTAGGAAACATTAGGAAAGGAAGGAAGGGACAGAGGGAAGAAAGAGGGGAGAAGGGAAGGAGAGAGAGAGAGAGAGACAGAGAGAGAGGGGGGGAGGGAGGGAGGGAGGGAGGGAGAGGGAAAGAGGGAGGGAGGGAGGGAGAGTGAAAGAGGGAGGGAGGGAGGGAGGGAGGGAGGGAGGGAGGGAGGGAGTGGGAGGGAGAGAGGGAGAGGGAGGGAGGGAGAGGGAGGGAGGGAGGGAGGGAGAGTGAGAGAGGGAGAGAGAGAGAGAGAGAGAGGGAGGGAGGGAGGGAGGGAGAAAGGGAGGGAGGGAGAGAGAGAGAGAGAGAGAGAGAGAGAGAGAGAGAGAGAGAGAGAGAGAGAGAGAGAGAATTCAGATCACAGGGACTCTGGTATGTTTCATGAAGTAGGAATATGAAGGGGCTTTCTTATGAAATTGGGGTATTTCCAATGCAGGGCAAAGTCGACTGTTTTCCCTTACATGTGTGAGTCCTGTTCTTTCCATTGGCTGCTGCTGAGGCTCTTTTATCATTGATAACACCTCATTTTCTCCTTTCGGTTTTGCTTAGCCTCTGACATTCATCTCTGTGTCTCCATCTTTCTCACCCTGTCTCTATCTCATTTTGGACGTCTTTCACTAGTATTTAGATTTTCAAGGTAAGATTTACTTAGATTCTTCATTTTTGTTTATTTATGCCATTTGGGCTCACACTCCGGGCCTTGCAATAGCTGGACATGCCATGGTTTACATCTCTATCCCACCATAAATGGCTTGAATAATTTGATTCTCTCTGTTTTTCTACTTACCAATTTGTAAAGTTCTGAAATTTTTTTCTTTTTAAGTATAGATGTTATTACATTGTTTGCACCATATCTCCGTGTGGATTTTTAAATTTTTGTTTTTGATGAATCTATGAATTGATTGTATTTTTCAGTTGCTTTGAAAGAATTTGTCTTGTAACCAACTAAGGAGGTGCCTCTGATTTCTGTACCTTTTTACTCATACCAAGAGCAGGAATTAGTAGATAAAGTAGCAATTCTTCACTCATATGGAAAAGTATTCTATATGCAATGAATTCTTTCAGAAATATATTTTAATAATAAAATTAATAAGATATAAGAAATAACATAACAAATGCACTGCTTTTAGGAAGCAAATCACTACGATTTAAAATATACTCAATAAAGCACAGAGGAATATACATTCATGCCATGATCTGCAAGTAAAATAAAACTCTACTTCATGCAAAAATCTACTGTATCATGAGGAAATAAGGATTAAACATCATTCTTCTACAATCTCTCAGATATAAAATTTGTATAGAATGAGGAAGAATGTAGCTCAGTGGCAGAGTGCTTCTCTTTCATGCCTGAGACGCCGGTTCAATCCTGTCCTTCCAGTATACAAAAGTTCTTATAGAAGACAAATAAGACAACAAGAAACATGTCAATTTTAAAAATTGAGTGTAAATTGTTAACATTGCATTGTCTATAAGAACTTTTCTTATTAAATAGCAAAATTTGATATGAAATGATATATCATTTTTACTTTGGCATAATTTTTCTTACAATTTTAATTAGTAAACATATTAGATATTATTATGACGTTTCAAAAATAACCCTTATTAGTTCTTCTTTTAAACTTTTCAATCTCTCTGACATCATCTCTCCTTCATCTTAATTCTTCATAATTTTTACTTTAATGAAACACATGGCCTATTGCATTCCCCTTGATTCTTCAACAGATCTTTTTTCAGCATCATTTGATCTTATTAACAGTTTCACATCCTATAACTACTTTGTCTTAATACAAACGTATGGATATTGTGGTCTATCTCCCAGTTTGGGAAAAAATGTAATCCCCCCCCTAAATTTATACTATCTTGTTAAAATTTTTGTAACTCCATATAGTTTCTGAAGATTTTATGATGTCATTTTTTTCTACAGATTAACAAAATTCTGTTTTGTTTACATACCACATTTTCATCTGCTGATGAACATTTTTTTTGCTATTGTAAATTATGCAGCAGTTAATATAGATGTTCAGTATCTCTGAGGCAGGGCTTATAGTCCATTGGGTATATACCAAGTAATAATATAGCTGCATTACATTGTTATCTTTTTAGATAACTTTATAGATATTTCTTTAATGAACAAAGTCCTTTATGTCATTCCATTATCAAATGAGAATACTTTTATTCACCACATCATTGTCAGCATTTGCTGTGGCCCATTTTCTTGAAGTTGATAATTTTTAGATGTGCAATAGACTCTGAAAGTATTTGTAACTTACACTGCCTTGATAGGAAAACATGCTGCATACTTTTGAAAAGTACTTTCTGCCCGTTTGTATTGTATCCTAGGAAAAGATCCTTCTACAGTGCATCAACCTCACTTTTGACTAGAAAGTAGAAGAGATATTCTGAGGTAATATAGGCTGTGTGCTTGATAAAATAACATCTTTTGTTGTACACAGGGCTTTAACTTTGCTTCAAGGAGGCAGACATTGCTTCTGATGATATGGTCAAGATGTCCTTTTGTTGTTTAGTTGGATGTTTGTTATTTCTCTGGCAATGCTTTGACTATGCTTCCGCAGTGAGTGCCTTTAAATATAAGTATTGATCCTCGGCTTTTTTTATTTTTTTATTTTATCGAAAACATTTTTTAAGTTTGTAATTAAGTATTTGTGGGTATATACATACACATATGTGTATATGTAACAATAATATAGGAAAACAGGCTATTAATTTGAGAGGATAGGAGAAAACTAGGAGGGGCTTTAGGGAAGAAAGGGGGAGGTCATAGAGTTCTATTTTAGTTAAAATATATTCTTTTACTTTGTTGAACTTTACACAGTCTGTGAGTAGTTTCTAGGGTGTTCAGAGCTTTCTGGGTTAAGTATCCCATTACCAGTCACTGCATATTATATCTGTTCTTTTGTGACTGACTGCGTTACCTCACTCAGGATGATATTCTCTAGATGCAACCATTTTCTTAAGAATTTGGTTAAGTCATTGTTTCTGATAGCTGAGTAGTACTCCATTGTGTAAATGTACCACAATTTTTGTATCCATTCATCTACTGAAGGACATCTGGGTTATTTCCAGCTTCTGGCTATTATAAATAGAGCTACTATGAACATTTTGGTGCATGTATCTTTGTTGTATATTGGAGTGTCTCTGGAGTATATGCACAGAAGTGGAATAGCTGGATCTTCAGGTAGTACTATGTCCAATTTTCGGAGGAATCGCCAGACTGATTTCCAGAGTGGTTGTATCAGTTTACAACCTCACCAACAGTGGAGAAGTGTTCCTCTTTCTCCACAACCTCATCAGCATCTGTTGTCATATGAGTTTTGGATCTTCACCAATCTGACTTTTGTGAGGTGGAATCTCATGGTTGTTTTCATTTGCATTTCCCTGATGGCTAAGGATGCTGAGCACTTCCTTAGATGTTTCTCAGCCATTCCATATTCCTCAACTGAGAACGTTTTGTTTAGCTCTGTACCCCAATTTTTATAGGGTTGTTTGATTCTCTGGTGTCTAGCTTTTTGAATTCTTTGTATACCTTGGAAATTATGCCTCTATCTGATATGGAGTTGGTAAAGATCTTTCCCCATTCTGTTGGCTGCCGTTCTGTTTTCTTGACAATGTCCTTAGCCTTACAGAAATTTGCAATCTCATTAAGTCCCTTTGTTAATCTTTGACATTAGAGCTTGAGCCATTGGTGTTTGTTTCTTAAAATTTTCTCCTGTGCCTATGTGTTCTAAGGTTTTCCCTACATTCTCATCTAATTATTTCAGTGTACCAGGTTTAATGTGGAGATCTTTGATCCACTTACACTTGAGCTTTGTACAAGGAGATAAAAAAGGGTCTATTTTCATTCTTCTGCATGCTGGGTGTCAGTTGGATCAACACCGTTTGGTGAATAGGCTGTCCTTTTTCCATTGAATGTTTGCAGATCCTTTGTCAAAAATCAGGTGACCATATACATGAGGGCTCATTTCTGGATTTTCTATTCTATTTCCTTGATCCACTTGCCTACCTCTGTACCAGTACCATGCAGTTTTCAGCACAATTGCCTTGTAATATAGCTTGAGGTTAGGGATAGTGATTTCCTCAGATGTTTTCTTGCTGTTGAGGATGGATTTCGCTATTCTAGGTCGTTTGTTATTCCAGATGAAATTGCACATTGCTCTTTCCAACTCAAAGAAGAACTGTGTTGGAATTTTGAAGGGGATTGCAATGCATGTGTAGATTGCTTTTGGTAGGATGGCCATTTTAAAATGTTGATCCTTTCAATCCATGAGCATGGGAGATCTTTCTATTTTCTGAGAACTTCCTCGATTTCCTTCTTTAGAGGTTTGAATTTCTTGTCATACAGGTCCTTCACTTGCTTAGTTAGAGTCACACCAAAATATTTCATAGCTTTTGTGACTATTGTGAAGGGTATCTTTTCCCTAATTTTTTTCTCCACATGTTTGTCCTTTGAATATGGGAAGGCTACTGATTTGTTTGAGTTAATTTTATATCCATTTACTTTGCTGAACTTCTTTATAAGATGTAGGCGTTCTCTGGTGGAATTTGTGGGGTCACTTAAGTACACTATTATGACATCTGCAAAGAGTAATATTTTTACTTCTTCCTTTCTGATTTGTATCCCTTTGATTTCCTTTTGCTGTCGAATTGCTCCAGCCAGGACTATGTTGAATAGGTAGGGTGAGAGTGGGCAGCCTTATCCAGTCCCTGATTTTAGTGGGACTGCTTCAAGTTTCCCACCATTAAGTTTGCTGTTGGCTGTTGGTTTGCTGTATATTGCTTTTATTATGTTTAGGTATGGATTTTGGATTCCTGTTCTTTTCAGGACTTTTAACATGAAGGAGTGTACAATTTTGTCAAATGCTTTCTCAGCATTTAGTGAGATGACTATGTGATTTTGTTCTTTGAGTTTGTTTATATGGTGGATTACATTGATGGATTTCCTTATGTTAAACCATCCCTGCATCCGAGTGATGAAGCCTACTTGGTCATGGTGAATGATCGTTTTGATGAGTTCTTGGATTCGGTTCGCAAGGATTTTGTTGAGTATTTTTGAATCAATGTTCATAAGTGAGATTGATCTAAAGTTCTCTCTCCTTATAAGGTCTTTGTGTGGTTTAGGAATGAGGGTTATTGTAGCCTCAAAAAATAAATTGGGTAATAGTCCTTCTGATTATACCTTATGGAATAGTTTGGAGAGTATTGGTGTTATGTCCACAGTAAATGTCTGATAAAATTCTGCACAGAACCCGTCTGAACCTGGTTTTTTTTTTTTTTTTTTTTTTTTTTTTTTTGGTTGATAGGCTTTTGATGATTGGCTCTATTTCTTTAGGTGTTATGGGATTATTTAGATGGTTTACCTGATCCTGGTTTAACTTTAGGATCTTGTATCTGTCTAGGAATTCATACATTTCCTCCAGATTTTCCAACTTTGTGGAGTATATGTTTTTGTCGTAGGATCTGATGATTTTTTAAATTTCCTCAGTTTCAGTTGTTATGTCTCCACTTTCATTTCTGATTTTGTTAATTTGGATACTCTCTCTTTGCGCTCTAGTTAGTCTGGCTAGGGGTTTATCAATCTTGTTGATTTTCTCAAAGAACCAGCTCTTGGTTTTGTTGATTTTTTCAATGGTTCTTTTTGTTTCTATTTGGTCTATTTCTGCCCTACTTTTGATTATTTCTTGCCATCTACTCTTTTTGTGTATATTTGCTTTATTTTGTTCTAGGGCTTTTAGCTGTGCTGTCAGGTTGCTGTTGTAGGCTCTCTCCAGTTTCTTTTTGGAAGCACTTAGGGCTATGAGTTTTCCTCTAAATACTGCTTTCATTGCATCCATAGGTTTGGGTATGTTGTGTTTTCTTTTTCGTTGAATACTAGAAAATCCTTAATTTCTTTCTTTATTTCTTCTTTGACCCTGCTATCGTTTAACAGATCGTTGTTTTGTTTCCATGTGTATGTGGGTTTTTTGTTGTCATTGTTGTTGTTAAAGACCAGTCGTAGACTATGGTGATCTGAGAGGATGCATGGGAGTGTTTCAATCTTCTTATATCGATGGAGGCTCATTCTGTGTCCAAATATGTGGTCAATTTTCGAGAAGGTGCCATGGGTTGGTGAGAAAAAGGGGTATTCTTTTACTTTAGGATAATATGTTCTGTATATATCTATTAATTCTAGTTGTTTCAAAGTCTCTACTAGTTTTGCAGTGTCCTTGTTCAGGTTCTGTTTCCATGATCTGTCCATTGGTGAGATTGGGGTATTAAAGTCTCCCACTATTATTGTTTGGGGTGAGATGTATTTTTTGAGCTTTAGTAGGGTTTCTTTTATGTGGGTGCTTTTTTATTTGGAGCATATATGTTAAGGATTGAAAGTTCCTCCTGACAGATTTCTCTGGTAATGAGTAAAAAGTGTCCTTCCTTATCTTTTTTGATAACTTTTGGTTGGAAATTTACTTTATTTGATATTAGAATAGCCACTCCAGCTTGCTTCTTGAAGCTGTTTGCTTGGAAGTTTTTTTTTCACCCTTTTACTCTGAGATAGTGTCTGTCTCTGTCACTGAGATGAGTTTCCTGCATGCAGCAAAAGGCTGGATTTTGTTTATGTATCCAGTCTGATAGTCTATGTCTCTTTATTGGGGAGTTGAGACCATTTATGTTAATAGATATCAAGGAATAGTTGTTTCTGTTTCCTGCCATTATTGCTTTTTTGGGTTGAGTTGTGTCTTTGTCTTTTACTTCTTTTGGTTTTTTGCTTAGGAGTTTTCTTGTTTTTACTAGGCTGTATTTTTCCTCATTGTATTGGGGTTTCCACCTATAATTTGTTGTAGTGCTGGGTTTGTGGTCAGATAGTGTGTGAATTTTGATTTGTCTTGAAATATCTTTGTCTCTCCATTGGTGGTGATTGATAGTTTTGCTGGGTATAGCAGCTTGGGCTGGCACTTGTGCTCTCTTAAGGAGTGCATGATGTCTGTCCAGGCTCTTCTACCTTTCATAGTCTCTGTTGAGAAATCGGGTGTGAGTCTGATTGGTCTGCCTTTATATGTTACCTGACTTTTTTCCCTTACTGCTTTTAGTATTCTTACTTTGCTTTGGACACTTGGTGTTTTGACTATTATGTGTCTGGAAGTATTTCTTTTCTGGTCCAACCTATTTGGAGTTCTGCAGGCTTCTTTTATGCTCATGGTCATCTCATTCTTGAGGGTAGGGAAGTTTTCTTCTACGATTTTGTTGAAGATATTTACTGTGCCTCTTAGTTGATACTCTTCTCCCTCTTCTACTCCTATTATCCTTAGGTTCGGTCTTCTCATTGTGTCTTAGATTTCCTGGACATTTTGGGTTAGGAGCTTTTTGTTTTTTGCATCTTCTCTGGCTGTTTTGTCTATGTTTGCAATGTTGTCTTCTGCCCCCGAGATTCTCTCTTCAATCTCTTGTAATCTATTGGAAATGCTTGCTTCTGTGACTCCTGATTTCTTTTTTTGGTGTTCTGACTCTAGGGTTATGTCTTTTAGCGTTTTCTTTATTGTGTCAATTTCTGTTTTAATTTCCCTCTTCCACTCCTTTATTTTTGGTTCTGTTTTCCTCTAGTTCTTTGAGTTCTTTGAGTGTTTTTCTTGTTTCTTCTTTAAAAGCTTCTGAATCTTTTTGCTTTTCCTCCCTTTCTTGTTTAAGTATCTCTATCAGCATCATGAGGTATGATTTCAAGTCTGTGTCTTCTTTTTCTGGAGTGTTTGGAATTCCGATGTTTTCTGTTATGGGAAAGCTGGGTTCTGGTGTTGCTAGATTGTCTTGGGATATACTCTTTTGCTTTTCTCTTGCCATTTTGTTGTCAGTGATATGTTCTTGCCTTTCCTTTGTATCTGGTCTGTGTCCCTGGATCTCCCCTGGAACAGGTGTCAGATGGGCCGAGCCCTGGTCTATGCCTCAGAGTCGTTGGGTGGTAACAGAAGTTCCAACTTTCTGTTTCTGGTCGCTGGATCAGGCTCGGGAGGGCAGGGCAATGCAGGGGGTGCACTTTCTGTGTGCACTCTGCAGAGATCTCTCTGCTCCCTGGCAGCCCAGGTCTCCCACCCACCAGTTTCTCAGCCTCTACAACGACCTCTTCCACTATTATTGTGTGGCTTGCAATGTAGTTTTTGAGCTTTTAGGGTTTCTCTTATGAATCTAGGTGCTCTTGTACTTGGATGATATATGTTAAAGATTGAGAATTACTCCTGACAAATTTTCTCTTCAATGAGTTAAAAGTGTCCTTACTTATCTTTTTTGATAACTTTTTTTGCTCTAAATCTACTTTATTCGATATTAGAATGGCCACTCTATCTTGCTTCTTGGGGCTGTTTGCTTGGATGTTTTTTTCCCAACCTTTTACTTTGAGATAGTGTCTGTCTTTATCTCTGAGTTGAGTTTTCTGTATGCAACAAAATGCTGGATTCTGTTTATGTATCCAGTTTAATAGCCTATATCTGTTTTATTGAGGGAATTGAGTCTATTTATGTTAACAGATATTAAGAAATATTGGTTGCTCTTTCCTGCTATTTTTGGTTTTAGAAGTAGAATTGTGCCTGTATGTCTTTTTTCTTTTGGTTTTCTTGCTTACATATTTTCTTGTTTTTACTAGGATATAGTTTCCCTCCTTGTATAGGGTTTTCCACCTATAATTCGTTGTAGTGCTGGGTTTCTGGTCAGATATTGTGTAAATTTAGTTTTGTCTTGGAATATCTTGATCTCTTCATTTATGGTGATTGAGAGTTTTGCTGGGTATAGCTGCTTGGGCTGGCACTTGTGCTCTCTTAGGTTCTGCATGATGTCTGTCCAGGCTCTTCTAGCTTTCATAGTCTCTGTTGAGAAATCGGGTGTGATTCTGATTGGTCTGCATTTTATGTTACCTGACCTTTTTCCCTTACTGCTTTTAGTATTCTTTCTTTGCTTTGAGCACTTGGCTTCTTGTCTATTATGTGTCAGAGGGAGTTTCTCTTCCGGTCCAATTTATTTGGACTTCTGTAGGCTTTCTGTAAGTTCATGGTCATCTCGTTCTTAAGGATAGGAAAGGTTTTTTTCTATGATTTTGTTGAAGATATTTGCTGTGCCTGTGAGTCTATATTCCTCACCCTCTTCTATTACTATTATCCTTAGGTTTGGTCTTCTCAGTGTGTTGTGGGGCGCTGCCTGCACATTCTCCATTACAAGATGGCGCTGACATCCGGCTGGAGTTAGCAGTAAACAAGTCATGTGCGCACGCGCTGGGTAACTTTCCCCTCCTTGAGCTCTGCCTCTCCCCTGGTGTCATAGGGCCTGATGAGTTTCAACCAATCAGGGGGCTCCACGTCCAAGGCTAGGACTGATTCCTATATAAGGGGATGGACTAGATAGTTCAGGGTCTTCGTCTTCACTTGTTTCAAGCTTATGCTTCCCTCTCGAGATGCATTAAAGTTTTACCGCAGTAGAATCCTATTCGTGTGCCGTGTCATTTTTGCTGGCGAGAGGGTTGCGCAGGACAGTATGTTCTAGATCTCCTGAATGTTTTGGGTTAGGAGCTTTTTGGTTTTTGCATCTTCTCTGACTGTTTTGTGTATGTTTTCTAGGTTGTCTTTCACCCCTGAGATCCTCTCTTTCATTTCCTGTGGTCTGTTGGAAATGCTTGCATCTGTGACTTCTGATTTTTTTTTTTTTTTTATGTTTTCTACCTCTAGGGTTGTTTCTTTTATTGTTTTCTTTATTGTGTCCATTTCCGTTTTAAATTTCTTCTTCCATTCCTTCATCTCTTTGCTTCTGTTTTCCTCTAGTTCTTTTAGTTCTTTGAATATTTTTCTTGTTTCTTCTTTCAAAGATTCTCATTCTTTATGCTTTTCCTCCCGTGTAGAGAGCCATTTGTGCCACACCCAAACATGGCGCCTGCTACCCGCCAAGGACTCAGTAAACAGAGCTATTGCCCAGCCAAGAGACTTAGTGTGCATGTGCCACATATATCACAGCCCACTCTAGGGGCATGCTAATGAGCTACTGGAGGACGCACCAATCAGTTATCAACACAAGTCTCTTAGGCATACATAAGCAATGCATTTTTCTTCCATGTGGGAATTCCCTGATCAGAGTGTTGTACAATAAAGGTTGTTTACAGAAGAATCCTGTTGTTGCACGCTTATTCCTGCCGGCGAGAAGTAGGGCGTGCTACACTCCCGTTCTTGGTTAAGGATCTCTATCAGAATCTTGAGGGAAGATTTCGGGTCTGAGTCTTCTCTTTCTGAAGTGTTTAGCATTCTTCTGTTTGCTGTGATGGGGGATCTGGCTTCTGGTATTGCCAGGTTGTATTGGTTTCCCTGGGGTATATTCTTTCGCTTTCCTCTTTTGTCATTGTTTGTGGTCTTGTTGTCAGTGATTGGTTCTCACTTCTCCCTTTACTTGACCTGTGTCCCTGGATCTCTGCTGCTCCTGGTGGCAGGTGGTCTGGGCTCCTCTTTTGGACCCAAAGGCCGCTGGTGGGAAACAGACAGCCCATTTCCGGGTTTCTGGTTCCCTGAATTAAGAGGGGATGCACTTTTGTGCCCCTGGGAGAGATCTCTCTGTCCCCTGACTACTCAGGAATGCCTTCTCACCAGGCCTGTGTCCCTGGATCTCCTTTAAAATCCTTTTACTTTAAGGACATATCTGTCCTGTTACTCTCATTTGAATAAACAATTTTTTTTTGTCTACTTTTTGATTTTATAGCATATAACCCTTTCTCCCACCACATTGCCTTTCAGCTTTAGAGTAATTTAACATCAATGTTTATACAAGGTAACAGATTGGATATAGACATATCCACTCTTCAGGTCAATATCTATCGATCACAAAGTCATCCAGGATCAAAATTTTTGGCCATATTAATCCTGCCAATCCATGAGCATGGAAGATCTTTCCACCTTGAGATCTTCTTTGATCATTTTTTTCTTCAAAGACTTGATGTTCTTGCCATGGAGATCTTTTACTTACTTGGTCAGAATCACACCAAGGTATTTTATATTATGTGTGATTATTTTAAAAGATGTAATTTTTATAATTTCTTATTCAGCTGGAGAATTCTTTCAGTAGAGGAGGGCTACTGGTTTGACTGAATTAATTTTATATTCAGCCTTTTTGCTGAAGTTGTTTAGGAGTTCTCTTGTTGAACTTTTGGGCTTACATAAGTATACTATCACATCATCTGCAAATAGTGAAAATTTGACTTCATTCTTTTTAATTAGTATCTCTTTGGCATCCATTTGTTGTGTAATTGCTCTGGCTAGGAATTCTAGTACTATATTGAATAGGTATAGAGAGAGTGGGCAGACTTATTTAGCCCCTAATTTTAGTGAAGTGGCATCAAGTTTCTTTCCATATTGTTTGATGCTGGCTACATGTTTTCTGCATATATATATATATATATTTTTTTTTACTATATTTAGGTATGGTCCATGAATTCCTGATATTTCAAAGTCTTTTATCATGAATGGTGTGTTGAATTTTGTCAAATATTTTTACAGCATCTAATAAGATGTTCATGTTTTTTTTTTGTTGTTGTTGAATATGTTTAAATAATAGATTACATTAGTGGATTTCCATATATTTAACCATCCATGTATCACTGGGATGAAGCCTACTTATCATGATGGATGAGATTTTTGATGTGTTCTTGAATTCAGTTTGATATAATTATATTGAGCATTTGTCACCAATGTTCAAAACTCATAGCACTCTACAAATTCAATACATTTCCCATCAAAATTCAAACTCAATTCTCCATAGAGTTTGAAAAAGTAATTTGCAAATACATTTAGAATAACAATAAACAAATAATATTGAAAAAATATCCTTAGCTATAAAAGAACTTCTGAAGGACTCACAATCTCTAAGCTCAATCTGTATTCCAGAGGAATTGTGATAAAATCCATATAGTACAGGCACAGAAACAGTCAGATACATCAGTGAAAAAGAAGTAAAGACCATTAAATGAACCTACATACCTATGGTCACTTGGTCTTTGTGAAAGGTGCTAAAACATTCAATGGAAAAAAGGTAGCATTTTCAACAAATGGTGGTGGTTCAACTGGCAGTCAGCATGTAGAATGCAAATTGATTCATTCTTGTTACCATGTACGAATCTCAGGTCCAAATGGATCAAGGACCTCCACATACAACTAGGTACACTAAAACTAATAGAAGAGAAAGTGGGAAAGAAACTTAAAGATATGGACACACGGGAAATTTTCCTAAACAGAACACCAATGGCTTATGCTCTAAGATCAAGAATAGACAAATGGGACCTCATAAATTGCCAAGCTTCTGAAAGACAAAGGACATTCCCAATAGGACAGAACAGCAACCATCAGATTATAAAAACAATCTTTACCAATCCTACATCTGGTAGAAGGCTAATATCTAATATATATAAGAACTCAAGATTTCAGACAATCAAATAACCCCACTAAAAATCAGGTACATAGAAAAAGAAAGAATTCTTAACTGAAGAATATTGATTGTTTGAGAAGCAACTAAGGAAATTTTCAACATTCTTAGTTATCAGGGAAATGCAAATCAGAACGACACTGTGATTATACATCACACTAGTCATAAAGGCGGGCAAGGATGGAGAGAAAGAAGAACATTACCTTTGTTGGTGGGAGTGCTAACTGATACAGCCACTCTCAAGATCAGTGTGATGGTTCCTCAGAAAATTGGACATAGTGCTACCTGAGATTCCAGCTATACAATTCATAGGCCTATACCCAAAAGATGCTCTAACACAGAACAAGGACACATGCTCCACTATGTTCATAGCAGCCTTAATTATAACAGCCAGAAACTGAAAAGAACAGCAGAGGAATGTATACAGAAAATATGGTACATTTACACAATGAAGTACTACTCAATTGTTGAAAAAAGTGACTTCGTCAATATCTTAGGCAAAAGGATAGAACTATAAAATATTATCCTGAATGAAATAACCCAGTCACAAAAGAAAACCAATGGCATGTACTCACTGATAATTGAATATTAGCTCAAAAGCTCTGAAATACCCAAAATACAATCCACTGACCACATCAGCTCAAGAAGGAGGAAGACACAAGTGTGAATTCTTCAGTCATTCTTAGAAGGGGGACCCAAATACAGGAGTAAATATGGAGACAAAATGTGGAGCAGAGACTAAAGTAAAGGCCATACAGAGACTTGCCCACCTGGTGATTTATCCAAAGTACAGTCACCAAACCCACATAAAACTGTGGATGCCAAGAAGATCATTCTGACAGGAGCCTAATCTAGATGTATTCTAAGAGACTCTGCTAGAGCCTGATAAATGCAGATACACATGCCTGTAGCCAGCTATTGTACTGAGAACGGGGTCTCCAATGAAGTATTCAGAGAAAGGACTAAACGAGCTAATGGGGGTTGCAACCCTATAGGAAGAACAATATAAACCAACATTACCCCCCAGAGTTTCCAGGGAGTAAACCAGCAACCACAGAGGAGACATGGACTGACCCATGGCTCCAGATGCATATGAAACAGAGGATGGCATTGTCTGGCATCAATAGGAAGAGAAGCCATTGGTCCTGTAAAGATTCATTTCCCTAGTGGTGGAAAAATGCAAGGTGTTGAGTTGGTACTGGGTGGGTAGGAGTGGAAGCATCCTCATAGAGGAGGGGCAAGGGAGGATGGGAGGAGGGAACCTGGAAAGGAGATAACATTTAAAATGTAAATACATAAAATAGCCAACTAAAGCTTTTAAAAAATAGGTGTTTTTGAAAATATTTTTTGGTATATTTATTTTTAGGTATTCTTTTGGTGGGACCTATTAAAATGTCATATATATATATTAATATTTTACTCTGGTAATACATATTGGTATATATTGAGGTTGTTGTCATTTGTATTGATTTGTAACCAGAAATTTTAAGTAGGTCTGAATATTTTCCAGTATATTATATGGTTTCTTTTAAATAGGATCATGTATCTACTAGTATGGATTGTTGACTTTTTTCCATTTTTTCTTCTCTTTTATGTCATATTTTTGTCAAATTTCAATAGCTTAGCTTGCTATTTGAAATGCATTAAACACCAGAATTAAATACCTTACTTCTGGAGGTCTCTGGGAGGTCAAAATAGCTGCAGAAGCTCTTTCTATCCTAAGTGAAAGTGTGAGTCAACTGTTTCTGTCCTCGTTCTACCCCAGGAGAGGCTACCTAGAACTCTGAATGTAAAAACAGCAGTACTGCCCAGGAGTGCACACTTCTGGCCCATGGCCAGACCTGGCCCAGGTACATCAGGACTTAGCTCTGTCATTAGAATTCACAACCTAACTTGAGAGAGGAACACCCAGAAACAGTCTCCCCTGGAGACCACAGGCCCACAAACCCACAACAAAGACTAGCTCCAGTAAGAAACAACAAAATCACCTAGCATCACCCATAACAAGATGGCAAGAGGCAAGCATAAGACTATGAGAAACAAAAACCAAGACAACCTGGCAACATCAGAACCCAGTTCTACCACCACCGCAAATACTGGATATCCCAACTCTTCAGAAAAACAAGATTTAGACTTAAAAATCATACTTCACAATGATAGAGATCTTTGAGATGTGCATAAATAATACACTTAAAGAAGTACAAGAAAACCAGGAGTATGCATGGAAACACATTGAAGCCCTTAAAGAGGAAACAGAAATTACTTAAAAAGCTAAAGAAAAAAACAAACAACCAGGTGAAGAACCTGAAAACAGAAATAGAAACAATGAAGAAAAAGCAAAAGGAGACAGCTGTGAAATTGGAAAACCCAGGAAAGACATCGGGAATCTTAGATGCTAGCATCAACAACAGAATATAAGAAATGAAGGAAAGAATTTCAGGAGCAGAAGGTAACATAGAAATCATTGAAATAACAGCCAGAAAAAAAATACAAAAATTAAAAAGACTCTAAGCCAAAACATGCAGGAAATCCAGGACATAATGAGAAGACCAAACCTAAAGATAACAGGTATAGAAGAGGGCAAAGAATAGCAATTGAAAGGCACAGTAAATATCTTTATAGAAGAAAACTTCCCTAACCTAAAAAAAAAAAATGATCACAAACATATAAGATG